>NC_091981.1:302480938-302590938 GCF_044704955.1 Pristiophorus japonicus
TCGAACTCTCTCTCACTCACTCTCACACTCACTCACTCACACACTCTCTCCCTCTCTCGCTCTCTCACTCTCTCGCTCTCTCGCTCTCTCGCTCTCACGCTCTCACACTCTCACACTCTCACACTCTCACACGCTCTCTCGCTCTCTCGCTCTCTCGCTATCTCAGTCACTCTCTCTCACTCTCTCTCTCACTCTCTCTCTCTCTCACTCTCTCTCACTCTCTCTCACTCTCTCACTCTCACTCTCACTCTCACGCTCTCTCTCACTCTCTCGCTCTCTCGAACTCTCTCTCACTCTCACACTCTCACACTCACACTCTCACACTCTCTCACTCTCACACTCTCTCACACTCTCTCACACTCTCTGACTCTCACACTCTCTCACTCTCTCACATCTCTCACTCTCTCACTCTCTCTCACTCACTCTCACTCTCTCGCTCGAACTCTCTCTCACTCTCTCTCACTCTCTCACTCTCTCTCACTCTCTCTCACTCTCACACTCTCACACTCTCTCACTCTCTCACTCTCTCACTCTCTCACTCTCACACTCTCTCACACCTCTCTCACACTCTCTGACTCTCACACTCTCTCTCACACTCTCACTCTCACTCACTCACTCTCACTCTCCTCGCTCGAACTCTCTCTCACTCTCTATCTCTCGCTTGAACTCTCTCTCACTCTCACACTCTCTCTCACTCTCTCTCACTCTCTCTCACTCTCTCTCACTCTCTCTCACTCTAACTCTCACTCTAACTCTCACACTCTCTCACACTCTCTCACACTCTCTGACTCTCACACTCTCACACTCTCTCACTCTCTCACTCTCTCTCACACTCTCACTCACTCTCACTCTCTCGCTCGAACTCTCTCTCACTCTCTATCTCTCGCTTGAACTCTCTCTCACTCTCACACTCTCTCACTCTCTCTCACTCTCTCTCACTCTCTCACTCACTCTCACTCACTCTCACTCTCTCTCACTCTCTCTCACTCTCTCTAACTCTCTCTCACTCTCTCTCTCAGATCAGACCATTACTCACGTGCCATCTTGTCTTGCACTCATGTAATTCCAGGTGGCACTGCATCTGAATCACCTGTCAGGGCACGACAGAGGTTGAACTGACCCAGCCCATAATAGTCGACACAAAGAGCCACACTTCCCACCCTCTCACTGCCCCTCCACCCTCTCTCTGCCCCCCCACCCTCTCACTGCCCCCCACCCTCTCACTGCCCCCACCCTCTCTCTGCCCCCCCACCCTCTCTCTGCCCCCCCACCCTCTCACTGCTCCCCCACCCCTCTCTCTGCCCCCCACCCTCTCTCTGCCCCCCACCCTCTCACTGCCCCCCACCCTCTCACTGCCCCCCACCCTCTCACTGCCCCTCCACCCTCTCACTGCCCCTCCACCCTCTCACTGCCCCTCCACCCTCTCACTGCCCCTCCACCCTCTCACTGCCCCCCCCACCCTCTCACTGACCCTCCACCCTCTCACTGCCCCTCCCCACCCTCTCACTGCCCCTCACTGCCCCCCCACCTTCTCACTGCCCCCCCACCCACTCACTGCCCCCCACCCTCTCACTGCCTCCCACCCTCTCACTGCCCCCCCATCCTCTCACTGCCCCCACCCTCTCTCTGCCCCCCACCCTCTCACTGCCCCCCCACCCTCTCACTGCCCCTCCACCCTCTCACTGCCCCCCCACCCTCTCACTGCCCCTCCCCACCCTCTCACTGCCCCCCACCCTCTCACTGCCCCTCCCCACCCTCTCACTGCCCCCCACCCTCTCTCTGCCTCCCCACCCTCTCACTGCCCCCCCACCCTCTCACCCCCACCCACTGTCCCAGCCTGTGTAGCAGATGAGCTGTGTTCCCTGATGCTCCGTGTCCTGTGCCCTGTCCACACTGCCCAGCTCTGCCTCCCTTGTTGCCGAGCATGTGAGAGATGCACAGTTGTCTCACCTTCCTGGTCTCCAGCTGATGCGGTTCTGGGGCGGGTGATTGCAGGGAGTCCGTGGTCTCGGGGAGCTGGGCTGGAGCCCAGAACAGGTGGTGTGGCCGGTTGGAGGAAAAGGTCATTAAAGGGTAAATTCCATTCCTGCAAAAGATCACAGCGAGAGCTCACAGTCACTTCAAAATACAAGTTTGAGATGGGCGCACTCACACACCCCATATACACACTCACACACCCCATTTACACACTCACAATCCCATATACACACCCCATATACACACTCACACACTCCCATATACACATCCCATATACACACTCACATACCCCATATACACACTCACACACCCCATATACACACCCCATATACACACTCACACACCCCATATACACACGCACACACCCTATTCACATTCACACACCCACACATTCCATATGCACACCCCAAATACACACTCCCACACCCCATACACACACTCCAAATACATTCACACACCCCATATATACACTCATACACCCTATATACATACTCACACACCATATATACACACCCCATATACACACTCACACCCCATATACACATGCGCACACCCCATATACACACTCACACACCCCATATACACACCCCATATACACACTCACACACCCCATATACACACACACACACCCTATTCACATTCACACACTCACACATCCCATATACACACCCCATATACACACCCCACATACACACTCATGCATCCTATAAACACACTCACATGCCCCATATACACAATCACATACCCTATTTGCACACTCACACACCCCATCTACACACTCACACACCCCATATATATGCATGCACATCCCATATACACACTCAAACACCCCATATACACAAGCACATACCCCATATACACAAACACACTTCCTAAATACACACACACCCTCACACATCCCTTATACACACCCCACATACACACACATGCATCCTATAAACACACTCACATACCCCATATACACAATTACATACCCTATTTGCACACTCACATGCCCCATATACACACTCACACACCCCATATACACACGAACTCACCATAGACACATTCACATACCCCATATACACAAACACACATCCTAAATACACACACACACACACACACACACACACCCCATATACACACTCACACATCCCATATACACACCCCATGTACACACCCCACATACACACTCACACATCCCATAAACACCCTCACGTACATAGAAACATAGAAACATAGAAAATAGGTGCAGGAGTAGGCCATTCAGCCCCTCGAACCTGCACCGCCATTCAATAAGATCAAGGCTGATCATTCCCTCAGTACCCCTTTCCTGCTTTCTCTCCATACCCCTTGATCCCTTTAGCCATAAGGGCCATATCTAACTCCCTTTTGAATATATCCAATGAACTGGCCTCAACAGCTCTCTGCGGTAGGGAATTCCACAGGTTAACAACTCTCTGAGTGAAGAAGTTTCTCCTCATCTCAGTCCTAAATGGCCTACCCCTTATCCGAAGACTATGTCCTCTGGTTCTGGACTTCCCCAACATCGGGAACATTCTTCCCGAAACCAACCTGTCCAGTAACGACAGAATCTTATACGTTTCTATGAGAACCCCTCTCATCCTTCTAAACTCCAGTGTATAAAGGCCCAGTCGAGCCAGTCTCTCCTCATATGTCAGTCCAGCCATCCCGGGAATAAGTCTGGTGAACCTTCGCTGCACTCCCTCAATAGCAAGAACGTCCTTCCTCAGATTAGGAGACCAAAACTGAACACAATATTCCAGGTGAGGCCTCACCAAGGCCCTGTACAACTGCAGTAAGACCTCCCTGCTCCTATACCCAAATCCCCTAGCTATGAAGGCCAACATACCATTTGCCTTCTTCACCACCTGCTGCACCTGCATGCCCACTTTCAGTGACTGATGAACCATGACACCCAGGTCTCGTTGCACCGCCCCTTTTCCTAATCTGCCGCCATTCAGATAATATTCTGCCTTCATGTTTTTGCCACCAAAATGGATAACCTCACATTTATCCACATTATACTGCATCTGCCATGCATTTGCCCACTCACCTAACCTGTTCAAGTCACCCTGCAGCTTCTTAGCGTACTCCTCACAGCTCACATCGCCACCCAGTTTAGTGTCATCCGCAAACTTGGAGATATTACACTCAATTCCTTCATCTAAATCATTGATGTATATTGTAAAGAGCTGGGGTCCCAGCACTGAGCCCCGCGGCACCCCACTAGTCACTGCCTGCCATTCTGAAAAGGACCCGTTTATCCCGGCTCTCTGCTTCCTGTCTGCCAACCAGTTCTCGATCCACGTCAGTATATTACCCCCAATACCATGTGCTTTGATTTTGCACACCAATCTCTTGTGTGGGACCTTGTCAAAAGCCTTTTGAAAGTCCAAATACACCACATGCACTGGTTCTCCCTTGTCCACTCGACTAGTTACATCCTCAAAAAATTCCAGAAGATTTGTCAAGCATGATTTCCCTTTCATAAATCCATGCTGACTTGGTCCGATCCTGTCACTGCTTTCCAAATGCGCTGCTATTTCATCCTTAATGATTGATTCCAACATTTTCCCCACTACTGATGCCAGGCTAACCGGTCTATAATTCCTCGTTTTCTCTCTCCCTCCTTTTATAAAAAGTGGTGTTACATTAGCTACCCTCCAGTCCACAGGGACTGATCGAGAGTCGATCGACTGTTGGAAAATGATCACCAATGCATCCACTATTTCCAGGGCCACTTCATTAAGTACTCTGGGATGCAGACTATCAGGCCCCGGGGGTTTATCGGCCTTCAATCCCATCAATTTCCCTAACACAATTTCCCGCCTAATAAAGATATCCTTCAGTTCCTCCTTCTCACTAGACCCACTGTCCCCTAGTACCTTCGGAAGGTTATTTGTGTCTTCCTTCGTGAAGACAGAACCGAAGTATTTGTTCAATTGGTCTGCCATTTCTTTGTTGCCCATTATTAATTCACCTGAATCCGCCTGCAAGGGACCTACGTTTGTCTTCACTAATCTTTTTCTCTTCACATATTTATAGAATCTTTTGCAGTCAGTTTTTATATTCCCTGCAAGCTTCCTCTCGTACTCTATTTCCCCCCTCTTAATTAAACCCTTAGTCCTCCTCTGTTGAATTCTAAATTTCTCCCAGTCCTCAGGTTTGTTGCTTTTTCTAGCCAATTTATATGCCTCTTCCTTGGCTTCAACGCTATCCTTAATTTCCTTTGTTAGCCACGGTTGAGCCATCTTCCCAGTTTTATTTTTACTCCAGATAGGGATGTACAATTGCTGACGTTCATCCATGTGATCTTTAAATGTTTGCCATTGCCTATCCACCATCAACTCTTGAAGTATCCTTTGGCAGTCTATTCTAGCCAATTCACGTATCATACCATCGAAGTTACCTTTCCCTAAGTTCAGGACCCTAGTTTCTGAATTAACTGTGTCACTCTTCACCTTAATAAAGACTTCTACCATATTATGGTCACTCTTCCCCAAGGGGCCTCGCACAGCAAGATTGCTAATTAGTCCCTTCTGATTACACATCACCCAGTCTAGGATGGCCAGCCCTCTAGTTGGTTCCTCGACATATTAGTCTTGAAAACCATCCCTAATACACTCCAGGAAATCCTCCTCCACCGCATTGCTACCTGTTTGGTTAGTCTAATCAATATGTAAATTAAAGTCGCCCATGATAACTGTTGTACCTTTATTGCACACATCCCTTATTTCTTGTTTGATGCTGTCTCCAACCTCACTACTACTGTTTGGTGGTCTGTACACAACTCCCACTAGCGTTTTCTGCCCCTTGGTATTCCACAGCTCCACCCATACCAATTCCACATCATCCAGGCTAATGTCCCTCCTTACTCTTGCATTCATTTCCTCTTTAACCAGCAATGCCACCCCGCCTCCTCTCTGCCTATACTTCCTAAATATTGAATACCCCTGGATGTTGCGTTCCCAGCCTTGGTCACCCTGGAGCCATGTCTCCGTGATGCCAATTACATCATACCCGTTAACTGCCATCTGCGCAGTTAATTCGTCCACCTTATTCCGAATACTCCTCGCATTGAGGCACAGAGCCTTCAGGCTTGTCTTTTTAACACACTTTGCACCTTTAGAATTTTTCTGTAATGTGGCCCATTTTGTTTTTTGCCTTGGGTTTCTCTGCCCTCCACTTTTACTATTCTCCTTTCTATCTTTTGCTTCTGCTTCCATTTTATTTCCCTCTGTCTCCCTGCAAAGGTTCCCATCCCTCTGCCCTATTAGTTTAACTCCTCCCCAACAGCACTAGCAAACACTCCCCCTAGGACATTGGTTCCGGTCCTGCCCAGGTGCAGACCGTCCGGTTTGTACTGGTCCCACCTCCCCCAGAACCGGTTCCAATGTCCCAGGAATTTGAATACCACATATACACACCCCATATACACACCCCATATACACACCCCATGTACACACTCACACACCACATATACACATTCACACACCCAATATACACACCCCACATACACACTCACACATCCTATAAACACACTCACATACCCCATATACACTCACACACACCATATACACACCCCACATACACACTCACACACCCCATATACACACCCCATATGCACACTCACTACCGCATATACACACTCACACACCCCACATACACACTCACACACCCAATATACACACCCCATATACACACCCCACATACACACTCACACATCCAATATACACACCGCATATACACACCCCATATACACACACTCCCCATATACACACTCACACACCTCATATGCACACTCACACACCCCATATCACATTCACACACCCCATAAACACACTCACACGCCCCATATACACACTCACACACCTCATATACACACTCACACACCCCAATACACTCACACACCCCATATACACACTCACACACCCCATATACACACTCACATACCCCATATACATGCACGCACACCCCCCATATACACATGCACACACCCCATATACACAAACACACACCCCATATACACAATCACATACTCCATATACATACTCCATGTACACACTCACACAACCCATATACACACCCCATGTACACACTCGCACACCCCATATACACATACACGCCATATACACACTCACATACCCCGTATACACACTCACACATCCCATAAACACACTGACACCCCATTTACACACTCACACAGCCTATATACACAATCACACACCCCATATACACACTCACACATCCCATAAACACACTCACACACCCCATAAACACACTCACACACCCCATATACACAATCACACACCCCATATACACACCCCATATACACTCACACACCCCATATACACACTCACAAACCATATATACACACCCATATATACACTGGTTATCGATCCTCCCCCCCCCCCCCCCCCCGCACCTGGGACATCACTTGCCCTGGGGCCTGGGGACTGTCTCTGGGGAACGGGGAGGTCTGGTCTCCTGAGTGACTTACTGCCCCATTCCAATACTCACTTCACATCCTCCAGGAACTTGTCCAGCTCCAGGGTGGACACGTGGGAATATCTGTGGGACAGAGGGACAACTGTCAGTCAATTGTTCACAACCAGCGAATGGCTGCAGCACAGACCAGGCAATGAGGGATTCTGGGGTGGAGCAGAGACCTGAGCCCTGACCGGACTGTGCTGACCCCTCACCCCCGACCGGACTGTGCTGACCCCTCACCCCTGACCGGACTGTGCTTACCCCTCACCCCGATCGGACTGTGCTGACCCCTCACCCCCGATCGGACTGTGCTGACCCCTCACCCCCGACCGGACTGTGCTGACCTCTCACCCCTGACCGGACTGTGCTGACCTCTCACACCTGATTGGACTGAGCTAATTTAGTTCCGGTTGTACTGGGACAATGCTTATTGTGCAAGGTCCCACACAAGAGATTGGTGTGCAAAATCAAAGCACATGGTATTGGGGGTAATGTACTGACGTGGATAGAGAACTGGTTGGCAGACAGGAAGCAGAGAGTCGGGATAAACGGGTCCTTTTCAGAATGGCAGGCAGTGACTAGTGGGGTGCCGCAGGGCTCAGTGTTGGGACCCCAGCTCTTTACAATATACATCAATGATTTAGATGAAGGAATTGAGTGTAATATCTCCAAGTTTGCAGATGCCACTAAACTGGGTGGTGGTGTGAGCTGTGAGGAGGACGCTAAGAGGCTGCAGGATGACTTGGACAGGTTAGGTGAGTGAGCAACTGCATGGCAGATGCAGTATAATGTGGATAAATGTGAGGTTATCCACTTTGGTGGCAAAAACAGGAAGGCAGAATATTATCTGAATGGCGGCAGATTAGGAAAAGGGGAGGTGCAACGAGACCTGGGTGTCATGGTACATCAGTCATTGAAAGTGGGCATGCAGGTACAGCAGGCGTTGAAGAAGGCAAATGGCATGTTGGCCTTCATAGCTAGGGGCTTTGAGTATAGGAGCAGGGAGGTCTTACTGCAGTTGTACAGGGCCTTGGTGAGACCACACCTGGAATATTGTGTTCAGTTTTGGTCTCCTAATCTGAGGAAGGACGTCCTTGCTATTGAGGGAGTGCAGCGAAGGTTCACCAGGGATGGCTGGACTGACACATGAGGAGAGATTGGATCAACTGGGCCTTTATTCACTGGAATTTAGAAGGATGAGAGGGGATCTCATAGAAACATATAAAATTCTAATGGGACTGGACAAGTTAACTGCAGGAAGAATGTTCCTGATGTTGGGGAAGTCCAGAACCAGGGGACACAGTCTTAGGATAAGGGGTAAGCCATTTAGGACTGAGATGAGGAGAAACTTCTTCACTCAGAGAGTGGTGAACCTGTGGAATTCCCTACCGCAGAGTGTTGTTGATGCCAGTTCATTGGATATATTCAAGAGGGAGTTAGATATGGCTGTTACAGCTAACGGGATCAAGGGGTATGGAGAGAAAGCAGGAAAGGGGTACTGAGGGAATGATCAGCCATGAACTTATTGAATGGTGGTGCAGGCTGGAAGGGCCGAATGGCCTACTCCTGCACCTATACTCTATGTTTCTATGAAGCAGCATGGATGGGCTGGTGCCAACCTGACAACTCCCTGTGACAGCTCCCGATGGGGTTGATCGGTTCAATGAGAGATTGGCACTGTGTGTCGGTCCCTCATTGGCTGGTCTGTGTGTCATGGATGTGGTTGTCGGAATCTCTTACGTCCACTGTACCCCAGCACGCTCCCCGTGTCGTATCTCTGCCATCACTGCACTGCGGTTAATCGTCTTGGTCATCTCCTCCACACAGTTATCCTGCATCAAATCTGGAGCAAAGCGAGAAATCGTCCATTACAGTCAAACCAGTATTACAGCAGCTCGCATTCACTGTGGAGCCAAGTCCCAGTGACCCTCCGTGGACACGGAGTGACCCACTGCACAATGGAGGCTCCCTTCCGGTGGACACAAGACCTTGTTTTCACAGGGACCGTGCAGTGGTCACTGCGGCCTGTCGTGTGGTGTACAGCCCAGTGTGTGAGAGGTAGGTCGCCGAGGACCTGCAAGTGATCCAGAAGGCCAATGGAATCTTGGCCTTTATTGCAAAGGGGATGGAGTATAAAAGCAGGGATGTCTTGCTCCAGTTGTACAGGGTATTGGTGAGGCCACACCTGGAATACTGCGTGCAGTTTTGGTTTCCATATTTACGAAAGGATATACTTGTTTTGGAGGCAGTTCAGAGAAGGTTCACTCGGTTGATTCTGGAGATGAGGGGGTTGACTTATGAGGAAAGGTTGAGTAGGTTGGGCCAATACACATTGGAATTCAGAAGAATGAGAGGTGATCTTATCGAAACGTATAAGATTATGAGGGGGCTTGACAAGGTTGATGCAGAGACGATGTTTCCACTCATAGGGGAGACTAGAACTAGAGGGCATGGTCTTAGAATAAGGGGCTGCCCATTTAAAACTGAGATGAGGAGAAATTTCTTCTCTCAGAGGGTTGTAAATCTGTGGAATTCGCTGCCTCAGAGAGCTGTGGAAGCTGGAACATTGAATAAATTTAAGACAGAAATAGACAGTTTCTTAACCGATAAGGGGATAAAGGGTTATGGGGAGCGGGCGGGGAAGTGGAGCTGAGTCCATGATCAGATCAGCCACGATCGTATTAAATGGCGGAGCAGGCTCGAAGGGCCGAATGGCCTAATCCTGCTCCTATTTCTTATGTTCTTATGACTAGATCAAGCAGCTTGTATTGGTTCCGTCAGCCGACACATCGAAACACGCCGACGTTACAAAACGGCAAGAGGCCAACCCCGGTCCATCCGTACCAACAATCCATCGCAATCACATATACCCACCCTCTTCCCAATCTCTTCAATCACTTGTCCTTCTTATCCCCACCCCTCCGAATCTAATCTTCAATGTTCAAACACTCTCTGGCTCAGCCACTAACCCTGGGGCTGCGTTCCACAGCCTCACAACTCTCTGTTTAACTCAATTCATTCTCGGGATGTGGGCGGCGAAGCTAGCGCCCATTCCTGGGCCATTTCAGAGGCCAGTTAAGAGGCCAGTGTGGGACTGGAGTCACATGTAGGCCCAGACCGGGTAAGGATGGCAAGTTTCCTTCTCCAAAGGACATTAGTGACCCAAATGGGTTTTTATCCCAATCCGACAGTAAATGGTCACGTCTCTGGATTACTGGTCCAGTAAAATAACCAGTTTGCTACCATCTGCAGACTTTGAAATAATGCCCTGTCTCCCCAAGGCCAGATCATTGGAGATACATCAAAAGAGCAGTGGTCCCAATACTGACCCCTGGGAGACAGCACTGTATACCTCCCTCCAGTCCGATAAATAACCGCTCACCACTACTCTCTGCTGTTTGTCCATAATGTCAATGTCACTTTCACACCAGAGTCAGAGAACAGAGACCAGGACCCTTGGGAATGAGGGCACGAGCCCCGGGACCCCCAGGACTGAGGGCCCAAGCCCCGGGACCCCCAGGACTGAGGGCCGGACCCCCAGGAATCGCAGGATTGAGGGCCCAAGCCCAGGGACTCCCAAGACTGAGGGCCCGAGCCCCGGGACCCCCAGGACTGAGGGCCGGACCCCCAGGAATCGCAGGATTGAGGGCCCAAGCCCAGGGACCTCCAAGACTGAGGGCACGAGCCCCGAGACCCCCAGGACTGAGGGCCGGACCCCTAGGAATCGCAGGATTGAGGGACCGAGCCCAGGGACCCCCAAGACTGAGGGCCGGACCCCGGGACCCCCAGGTATGAGAGTGGGAAGTGCAGGACCCCCAGGAATGAGGGCAGTAAACCAGGACCGAGGGTCCGACCGCCAGGTCCGTCGGGATTGAGGGACCAGGACCCGCGGGACTGAGGGCCGGACCCCCAGGAGTCGCAGGATTGAGGGACTGAGCACAGGGACCCCCAGGTCTGAGGGTGGGAAGCCCAGCACCACTAGACCTCGCAGGATTGAGGGACCGAGCACCGGGACCCCCAGGTTTGAGGGTGGGAAGCCCAGGACCCCGAGGCCTCGCAGGATTGAGGGACCGAGCACCAGGACCCCCAGGTTTGAGGGTGGGAAGCCCAGGACCCCGAGGCCTCGCAGGATTGAGGGACCGAGCACCGGGACCCCCAGGTCTGAGGGTGGGAAGCCCGGCACCACTAGACCTCGCAGGATTGAGGGACCGAGCACCGGGACCCCCAGGTCTGAGGGTGGGAAGCCCAGGACACCGAGGCCTTGCAGGATTGAGGGACCCCAGGATGAGGATGAAGCGGTAAAAGCACCATGGCGGGCCATGTTGGAACGCCCAGTCTCGGTACACGGCCCACTCACACTGGTTGTTGATGAAAGAATGGGCAGCCAACAGCTTCAGGGAGTGGACCTCGAAGAGAACTCGATGGAAGAGCAGGTCGTGGGCAGTCGGTCGCCGTGACGGCTCTCGGGCCAAGCATTGCTGGATAAATTCCTGTAACCATGGAAACATGCAGCAGTCATTGGCAGACATCAACCGAGACCCTTGGGTCATTCCACGAAACAAAACTTCATTGGCCCAGGTGCAATCACAATATCTCACACTATAGGATACACACTGCCCCTCACACTATAGGATACACAGTGCCCCTCACACTACAGGATACACACTGCCCCCTCACACTATAGGATACACACTGCCCCCTCACACTATAGGATACACACAGCCCCTCACACTACAGGATACACACTGCCCCCTCACACTATAGGATATACACTGCCCCTCACACTACAGGATACACACTGCCCCCTCACACTATAGGATACACACTGCCCCCTCACACTATAGGATACACACAGCCCCTCACACTATAGGATACACAGTGCCCCTCACACTATAGGATACACACTGCCCCCTCACACTATAGGATACACACTGCCCCCTCACACTATAGGATACACACTGCCCCTCACACTATAGGACACACACTGCCCCCCTCACACTATAGGATACACAGTGCCCCTCACACTATAGGATACACACTGCCCCCCTCACACTATAGGATACACACTGCCCCCTCACACTATAGAATACACAGTGCCCCACACACTATAGGATACACAGTGCCCCACACAGTGCCCCACACACTATAGGATACACACTGCCCCCTCACACTATAGGATACACACTGCCCCTCACACTATAGGATACACAGTGCCCCTCACACTATAGGATACACACTGCCCCTCACACTATAGGATACATACTGCCCCTCACACTATAGGACACACACTGCCCCCTCACACTATAGGATACACACTGCCCCCTCACACTATATGATACACATGCCCCTCACACTATAGGATACACACTGCCCCCTCACACTATAGGATACATACTGCCCCTCACACTATAGGATACACACTGCCCCCTCACACTATAGGATACACAGTGCCCCTCACACTATAGGATACACACTGCCCCCTCACACTATAGGATACATACTGCCCCCTCACACTATAGGATACACACTGCCCCCTCACACTGTAGGATACATACTGCCCCTCACACTATAGGATACACACTGCCCCTCACACTATAGGATACACACTGCCCCTCACACTATAGGATATATACTGCCCCTCACACTATAGGATACACACTGCCCCCCTCATACTATAGGATACACACTGCCCCTCACACTATGGGATACATACTGCCCCTCACACTATAGGATACACACTGCCCCCTCACACTATAGGATACACACTGCCCCCTCACACTATAGGATATATACTGCCCCCTCACACTATAGGATACACATGCCCCTCACACTATAGGATACATACTGCCCCTCACACTATAGGATACATACTGTACCTCACACTATAGGATACATACTGCCCCTCACACTATAGGATACACACTGCCCCCTCACACTATAGGATACACACTGCCCCTCACACTATAGGATACACACTGCCCCCTCACACTATAGGATACATACTGCCCCTCACACTATAGGATACACACTGCCCCCCTCACACTATATGATACACACTGTCCCTCACACTATAGGATACACACTGCCCCTCACACTATAGGATACATACTGCCCCTCACACTATAGGATACACACTGCCCCCTCACACTATAGGATACACACTGCCCCTCACACTATAGAATACACATTGCCCCTCACACTATAGGATACACACTGCCCCTCACACTATAGGATACACACTGCCCCTCACACTATAGGATAAACACTGCCCCTCACACTATAGGATACACACTGCCCCCTCACACTATAGGACACACACTGCCCCTCACACTGTAGGATACACACTGTCCCTCACACTATAGGACACACACTGCCCCTCACACTATAGGATACACACTGCCCCTCACACGAAAGGATACACACTGCCTCTCACACTATAGAATACACACTGCCCCCTCACACTATAGGATACACACTGCCCCTCACACTATAGGATACACACTGTCCCTCACACTATAGGACACACACTGCCCCTCACACTATAGGATACACACTGCCCCCCTCACACTATAGGATACACACTGCCCCTCACACTATAGGATACATACTGCCCCCTCACACTATAGGACACACAGTGCCCCTCACACTATAGGATACACACTGCCCCCTCACACTATAGGATAAACACTGCCCCTCACACTATAGGATACACACTGCCCCCTCACACTATAGGACACACACTGCCCCTCGCACTATAGGATACACACTGCCCCTCACACGAAAGGATATACACTGCCCCTCACACTATAGAATACACACTGCCCCCTCACACTATAGGATACACACTGCCCCTCACACTATAGGATACACACTGTCCCTCACACTATAGGATAAACACTGCCCCCTCACACTAGAAACATAGAAAATAGGTGCAGGAGCAGGCCATTCAGCCCTTCTAGCCTGCACCGCCATTCAATGAGTTCAAGGCTGAACATGAAACTTCAGTACCCACTTCCTGCTTTCACGCCATACCCCTTGATCCCCCGAGTAGTAAGGACTTCATCTAACTCCCTTTTGAATATATTTAGTGAATTGGCCTCAACTACTTCCTGTGGTAGAGAATTCCACAGGTTCACCACTCTCTGGGTGAAGAAGTTTCTCCTTATCTCGGTTCTAAATGGCTTACCCCTTATCCTTAGACTGTGACCCCTGGTTCTGGACTTCCCCAACATTGGGAACATTCTTCCTGCATCCAACCTGTCCAAACCCGTCAGAATTTTAAACGTTTCTATGAGGTCCCCTCTCACTCTTCTGAACCCCAGTGAATACAAGCCCAGTTGATCCAGTCTTTCTTGATAGGTCAGTCCCACCATCCCGGGAATCAGTCTGGTGAATCTTCGCTGCACTCCCTCAATAGCAAGAATGTCCTTCCTCAAGTTAGGAGACCAAAACTGTACACAATACTCCAGGTGTGGCCTCACCAAGGCCCTGTACAACTGTAGCAACACCTCCCTGCCCCTGTACTCAAATCCCCTCGCTATGAAGGCCAACATGCCATTTGCTTTCTTAACCGCCTGCTGTACCTGCATGCCAACCTTCAATGACTGATGTACCATGACACCCAGGTCTCGTTGCACCTGCCCTTTTCCTAATCTGTCACCATTCAGATAATAGTCAGTCTCTCTGTTTTTACCACCAAAGTGGATAACCTCACATTTATCCACATTATACTTCATCTGCCACGCATTTGCCCACTCACCTAACCTATCCAAGTCACTCTGTAGCCTCATAGCATCCTCCTCGCAGCTCACACTGCCACCCAACTTAGTGTCATCCGCAAATTTGGAGATACTACATTTAATCCCCTCGTCTAAATCATTAATGTACAATGTAAACAGCTGGGGCCCCAGCACAGAACCCTGCGGTACCCCACTAGTCACTGCCTGCCATTCTGAAAAGTACCCATTTACTCCTACTCTTTGCTTCCTGTCTGACAACCAGTTCTCAATCCACGTCAGCACACTACCCCCAATCCCATGTGCTTTAACTTTGCACATTAACCTCTTGTATGGGACCTTGTCGAAAGCCTTCTGAAAGTCCAAATACACCACATCAACTGGTTCTCCCTTGTCCACTCTACTGGAAACATCCTCAAAAAATTCCAGAAGATTTGTCAAGCATGATCTCCCTTTCACAAATCCATGCTGACTTGGACCTATCATGTCACCATTTTCCAAATGCGCTGCTATGACATCCTTAATAATTGATTCCATCATTTTACCCACTACTGAGGTCAGGCTGACCGGTCTATAATTCCCTGCTTTCTCTCTCCCTCCTTTTTTAAAAAGTGGGGTTACATTGGCTACCCTCCACTCGATAGGAACTGATCCAGAGTCAATGGAATGTTGGAAAATGACTGTCAATGCATCCGCTATTTCCAAGGCCACCTCCTTAAGTACTCTGGGATGCAGTCCATCAGGCCCTGGGGATTTATCGGCCTTCAATCCCATCAATTTCCCCAACACAATTTCCCGACTAATAAAGATTTCCCTCAGTTCCTCCTCCTTAATAGATCCTCTGAACACTTTTATATCCGGAAGGTTGTTTGTGTCCTCCTTAGTGAATACTGAACCAAAGTACTTGTTCAATTGGTCTGCCATTTCTTTGTTCCCCGTTATGACTTCCCCTGATTCTAACTGCAGGGGACCTACGTTTGTCTTTACTAACCTTTTTCTCTTTACATACCTATAGAAACTTTTGCAATCCGCCTTAATGTTCCCTGCAAGCTTCTTCTCGTACTCCATTTTCCCTGCCCTAATCAAACCCTTTGTCCTCCTCTGCTGAGTTCTAAATTTCTCCCAGTCCCCAGGTTCGCTGCTATTTCTGGCCAATTTGTATGCCATTTCCTTGGCTTTAATAGTATCCCTGATTTCCCTAGATAGCCACGGTTGAGCCACCTTCCCTTTTTTATTTTTACGCCAGACAGGAATGTACAATTGTTGTAATTCATCCATGCGTTCTCTAAATGTCTGCCATTGCCCATCCACAGTCAACCCCTTAAGTATCATTAGCCAATCTATCTTAGCCAATTCATGCCTCATACCTTCAAAGTTACCCTTCTTTAAGTTCTGGACCATGGTCTCTGAATTAACTGTTTCATTCTCCATCCTAATGCAGAATTCCACTATAGGATAAACACTGCCCCCTCACACTATAGGATACACACTGCCCCCTCACACTATAGGACACACACTGCCCCCCTCACAATATAGGATACACACTGCCCCTCACACTATAGGATACATACTGCCCCCTCACACTATAGGATACACACTGTCCCTCACACTATAGGATACACACTGCCCCCTCACACTATAGGACACACACTGCCCCCCTCACACTATAGGATACACACTGCCCCTCACACTATAGGATACACACTGCCCCCCTCACAATATAGGATACACACTGCCCCTCACACTATAGGATACATACTGCCCCCTCACACTATAGGATACACACTGTCCCTCACACCATAGGATACATACTGCCCCCTCACACTATAGGACACACACTGCCCCCTCACACTATAGGATACATACTGCCCCCTCACACTATAGGACACACACTGCTCCCCACACTATAGGATACACACTGCCCCCTCACACTATAGGATACACACTGCCCCTCACACTATAGGATACACACTGCCCCTCACACGAAAGGATACACACTGCCCCTCACACTATAGGATACACACTGCCCCTCACACGAAAGGATACACACTGCCCCTCACACTATAGGATACATACTGCCCCTCACACTATAGGATACACACTGCCCCTCACACTATAGAATACATACTGTCCCTCACACTATAGGACACACACTGCTCCCCACACTATAGGATACACACTGCCCCTCACACTATAGGATACACACTGCCCCTCACACGAAAGGATACACACTGCCCCTCAGTATTTTATGATCCTATATTGGGTCCAGTCCTTACCTTCATCAAAGTGTTCTCGAGAGATTGGCTGGCGGTGGCGATGGATTGTGGAGACACGCTGTTGTCCGCACTCCTCACGACCTCCAGCACTGCCATCTGATGGAGCAAAAGGTAACCGCTGGGAACATTCAAATCTGCAACCTCTGGTTCACAGCTATCTCTCACACAGGCATTGACGACACAGCAACTCCACACATTAATATACATAGAGTACAGCATACAGTCACACACACCCAGACTGACACACATACACCACACACACCCAGACTGACACACATACACCACACACACCCAGACTGACACACATACACCACACACACCCAGACTGACACACACACACCACACACCCAGACTGACACACATACACCACACACACCCAGACTGACACACATACACCACACACACCCAGACTGACACACACACAGCCTGACACACACCCAGACTGACACACATACACCACACACACCCAGACTGACACACATACACCACACACACCCAGACTGACACACACACAGCCTGACACACACCCAGACTGACACACATACACCACACACACCCAGACTGACACACATACACCACACACACCCAGACTGACACACACACACAGACTGACACACACACAGCCTGACACACACACAGCCTGACACACACACAGACACACACACACAGACTGACACACATACACCACACACACCCAGACTGACACACATACACCACACACACCCAGACTGACACACACACAGCCTGACACACACCCAGACTGACACACATACACCACACACACCCAGACTGACACACACACACAGACTGACACACACACAGACTGACACACACACAGCACACACACACAGACACACACACACAGACTGACACACACACGCCACGCACCCACAGACTGACACACACAGCCTGACACACACCCAGACTGACACACATACACCACACACACCCAGACTGACACACACACAGCCTGACACACACACAGACTGACACACACACAGACTGACACACACACAGCACACACACACAGACACACACACAGACTGACACACACACGCCACGCACCCACAGACTGACACACACACACCACATACACTGACTGACACACACACAGACTGACACACACACCACACACACTGACTGACACACACAGATACACACACACCCAGACTGACACATACACACCACACACACCCAGACTGACACATACACACCACACACACACAGACTGACACACACACAGATGCACACACACAGACTGACACACACAGACTCACACACACAGACTGACTCACACACACAGACTGACTCACTCACACACACACACACACACACACACACACACATACGCACACACACACACTCACCCACTCACACACACACCCAGACTGACACACACACACACACACACACAGTCACACAGACACATTCACACAGACACACTCACACAGACACACTCACACAGACACACACACACACTCATCATCATCAGAGGCGGTCCCTCGAAACGAGGATGACTTGCTTCCACGTTAAAAAAGGATGAGTTCACAGATGTTTTGAAAGAAGGTCTCGAACTACATCCTGAAGGGTGGAAGATGCCTGTGTGTGGATTTTTTTTATGTGTGGTGGCTGTTGCACACCAGCCACCACACGGGCTTGACTGAGCTCGGTCTTGGTCCATTGGCAAGGATTACCCAAGACTAACTGGAGACCTGCTCTATTGCACGGACCCAGTGCGCACACATATCGCAGTGTGGGCTGGGCTCGTGCTGCCCCTGGGCCCCTGGCCCCGAACTCGCGCCTCTCCTGGGCCCCGATCACGTCGCTCTACAATCTCTCGCCGCTCCTTCGCCCCGACCTCGCTGCTCCTGCTGTACCTGCCCACGCTCCAATCAGCGACCTGGACCGTGGTGATGTCACTCTTTGCTGCCGTCGCCCTCCTGCACCAGCTCGCACCGTACCCTGCCGCGGTACACCGTCACGCTCATGGCCGGCACTCGTCACTCCGGTTATGGCCCCGACCTGCCGCTGATGGTCTCTCTCTGGCCGGGGCCACCACGCTGATAGAAAACAGAGTTGTGGTGAATGGCTGTTTGTTGGACTGGTCGGAGGTATACAGTGGCATTCCTCAAGACTCAGTACTAGGAACACTGCTGCTTCTGATATACATTAATGGCTTGGACTTGTAGGTCGAGGGCACAATTTTGAAATTTGCAGATGACATGACACTTGGAAGAGTAGTAAACAGTGAGGAAGATAGTAATAGACTTCAAGAAGGTAGCCGGGCTGGTGGAATGTCGGGAACCTGGCAGATTAAATTCAATGCAGAGAAGTGTAAGGTGGTACATTTTGATAGGACCGAGGAGAGACCATATGTACCGAATGGTAGTTTTAAAGTGGGTGCAAGAACAGAGAGACCTGAGGGGTGCGGGTGCACAAATCTTTGAAGGTGACAGAACACATTAGCAAAGCAGTTAATGAAGCATAGAGGTTCCTGGAAGTACAAAAGCCAAGAAGTTATGCTAAACCTGTATAAAACACCAGTTCTGCCCCAGCCGGAGTATTGGGTCCAATTCTAGCCACTGCACTTTAGGAAGGAAGTGAAGGATGTGGAGATATTTACTCAAACGGTTCCAGGGATGAGGGAATACAGTTACTTGGAGAGACTGGAGAAGCTGGGGTTGTTCTCCTGGGAGCAGAGCCCAAGAGGAGATTTGATCGTGGTGTTTAAAATCACGAAGGATTTAGACAGAGTGAATAAAGAAAAACTGTTTCCAGTGGCTGAAGGGTCGATAAAGAGAGGGACACGGATTTAAGGTGATTGGCAAAAGAACCGGAGGCAACATAAGGAAAAAGCCTTTTTTACCCACCGAGTGGTTAGGATTTGGAATGGACTATACCTGATAGGGTGCTGAAGATTAACCTGCTGCAACTGTACAGGGTATTGGTGAGGCCGCACCTGGAGTACTGCGTGCAGTTTTGGTCACCTTACTTAAGGAAGGATATACTAGCTTTGGAGGGGTACAGAGACGATTCACTAGGCTGATTCCGGAGATGAGGGGGTTACCTTATGATGATAGATTGAATAGACTGGGTCTTTACTCGTTGGAGTTCAGAAGGATGAGGCGTGATCTTATAGAAACATTTAAAATAATGAAAGGGATAGACAAGATAGAGGCAGAGAGGTTGTTTCCACTGGTCGGGGAGACTAGAACTAGGGGGCACAGCCTCAAAATACGGGGGAGCCAATTTAAAACCGAGTTAAGAAGGAATTTCTTCTCCCAGAGGGTTGTGAATCTGTGGAATTCTCTGCCCAAGGAAGCAGTTGAGTCTAGCTCATTGAATGTATTCAAGTCACAGATCGATAGATTTTTAAACAATAAGGGAATTAAGGGTTACGGGGAGCGGGCGGGTAAGTGGAGCTGAGTCCACGGCCAGATCAGCCATGATCTTGTTGAATGGCGGAGCAGGCTCGAGGGGCTAGATGGCCTACTCCTGTTCCTAATTCTTATGTTCTTATGCTCTTCAAAACGGAATTGGATAAATACGTGAAGGAGAAAAATTTGGAGGGATATGGGGAAGGAACGGGGTAAGTGGGACTAACTGGGCTGCTCTTCGAAAGAGCCAGTGCAGATTTAATAATAATAATAAAAAACTTTTATTTATACGTCTCAAGGCACTCCACAGCAGTGTTAACAAGATAACACAGATAGATTTGACACCGAGCCACGAAAGAAGAATTTACAGCAGGTGACCAAAAGCTTGATTAAAGAGGTAGGTTTAAAGGAGTGTCTTAAAGGAGGAAGGAGAGGTGGAGAGGCGTGGTGGTTTAGGGAGGGAGTCCTAGAGCTTAGGGCCCAGGCAGCTGAAGGCACGGCCACCAATGGTTGAGCGATTATAATCAGGGATGTTCAGGAGGGCAGAATTAGAGGAGTGCAGAGATCTCGGGGGGTTGTGAGGCTGAGAGAGATTACAGAGATAGGGAGGGGCGAGGGCCATGGAGGGATTTGTAAACAAGGATGAGAGTGGGCTGAATGATGACTTGATGGGCCGAACGGCCTCCTTGTGTGCTTCTATTCTATGATTCTATCCATGTCACCACCATTCCTTGCATACATTAAATTTAGCAAAATCCTCTTATGCAGCATCATATGCAAACCCATATAGACAACATTGACTGAATTTCCTTTATCAATGCACTGTTAGTTCCTCAAGGGACTCAATTAAATTTGTCAGATGTTACTTATCTTTCACAAATCCATCCTGGCTGTCCTTAATTAAGTCTTGTGTTTCTAAGGCCAGTATTACATTTTACACTATTATGGTCTCCGAAAGTTTACCCATTACAGTTTTTGTGCCAGAGTGCTTGTGGAAAGGTAATGAACTGTAATTTTCACTACAATAGGATCATTCATGACTTAGACTTGATTATTGCTTTATAATTCCCGGACAAGTCTCTGCAACATTCCAATATGTTTCATCTTTAGTTTGACACTTGCCAGGAGAGTACCGCCCAAATAAAGGGTATGAGCAGTCCATTTCAACACATCTTTCAGGCCTTCAGCACGTCTATCCATTGGTGTTGAATTGAATAATTTTGTATTCTGGGCTTGTAAATACCAGAAGGAGGAATGAGCCTATCCATTCTTGCATTATCTTAAAAATGTTTACGTAAGAGACGAGGGAAGGGGGTGAGGGAGGAGGCACAAATAGAATATAAAACAGAACACTTACTGCTAGCAAATTCATGATGGTGTGATCCGTTTCTCCAAAGAGTGCTTCACAGAATCAAATACTCATCCAAGGACAAGGATAATCATTATACACACACACACACACACACAGTCGCGCACACACACAGTCGCACACACACACAGTCTCACACACACAGTCACACACACACACAGTCACACACATACACAGTCACACAGACTGACGCACACACACACAGTCACACAGACTGACGCACACACACACACAGTCACCCACACCCAGACTGACACACACACACACAGTCACACAGACTGACGCACACACACACACACAGTCACCCACACCCAGACTGACACACACACACAGTCGCACACACTCACACACACACTCACACAAACACAGTCACACACACTCACTCACACACACACACACACTCACACACACATAGTCACACTCACACACAGTCTCACATACACACTCACACACTCTCACACACATACGCACAATCACACAGACTGACACACACTCACACACAGTCACACACACACTCAGTCACACAGTCTCACACACACAGTCGCACACACACTCACACACACACACAGTCACACACAGTCTCACACACACACACACTGACACAGACCGACAGTCACCAACTGACAGTCAGCTGAATAGTGTATAAACATCTATAGTTCTCTTCTGCTGTTCACTCCTCACATCCCATCTCTCCAGCTGCCTTCCCTCAACTCTTTTCATCGTCTGTCCTTTCCTTCCAACTCTTCTCCTATTTCCCACTTTCCCCTTCACTTTGTTTCCCCTTCTCCACACTCCCCCCATTTTGCTGCCTTCACTGAGCAAGCAGGAATCAACTTCTCCCCTCGAATCCCCTCTGCACCTCCTCCACCTCCCTCTCCCCCCCACTCCCCTCGAATACCCTCTGCACCTCCTCCACCTCCCTCTCCCCCCCACTCCCCACCGCTCCCCTCTGCACCTCCTCCACCTCCCTCTCCCCCCCACTCCCCACCGCTCCCCTCTGCACCTCCTCCACCTCCCTCTCCCCCCCACTCCTCTCGAATCCCCTCTGCACCTCCTCCACCTCCCTCTCCCAGCCACTGCCCTCGAATCCCCTCTGCACCTCCCTCTCCCCATCTCTGCCTCTCCCCTCTGCTCCCCTCCACTTAAGGAAGTGGCCCTCGAAATAGTGGATGCATTGATGGTCATTTTCCAACAGTCTATCGATTCTGGATCAGTTCCTGTGGACTGGAGGGTAGCTAATGTAACACCACTTTTTATAAAAGGAGGGAGAGAGAAAACGGGTAATTATAGACCAGTTAGCTTGATATCAGTCGTGGGGAAAATGTTGAAATCAATCATTAAGGATGAAATAGCAGCACATTTGGAAAGCAGTGACAGGATCGGACCAAGTCAGCATGGATTTATGAAAGGGAAATCGTGCTTGACGAATCTCCTGGAATTTTTTGAGGATGTAACTAGTAGAGTGGACAAGGGAGAACCAGTGGATGTGGTGTATTTGGACTTTCAAAAGGCTTTTGACAAGGTCCCACACAAGAGATTGGCGTGCAAAATTAAAGCACATGGTATTGGGGGTAATGAACTGACGTGGATAGAGAACTGGTTGGCAGACAGGAAGCGGAGAGTCAGGATAAACGGGTCCTTTTCGGAATGCCAGGCAGTGACTAGTGGAGTGCCGCAGGGCTCAGTGCTGGGACCCCAGCTATTTACAATATACATCAATGATTTAGATGAAGGAATTGAGTGTAATATCTCCAAGTTTGCAGATGACACTAAGCTGGGTGGCGGTGTGAGCTGTGAGGAGGATGCTAAGAGGCTGCAGGGTGACTTGGACAGGTTAGGTGAGTGGGCAAATGCATGGCAGATGCAGTATAATGTGGATAAATGTGCGGTTATCCACTTTGGTGGCAAAAACACGAAGGCAGAATATTATCTGAATGGCGGCAGATTAGGAAAAGGGGAGGTGCAACGAGACCTGGGTGTCATGGTTCATCAGTCATTGAAAGTTGCCATGCAGGTTCAGCAGGTGGTGAAGAAGGCAAATGGTATGTTGGCCTTCATAGCTAAGGGATTTGAGTGGAGGAGCAGGGAGTTCTTATTGCAGTTGTACAGGGCCTTGGTAAGGCCACACCTGGAATATTGTGTTCAGTTTTGCTCCGCTAATCTGAGGAAGGATGTTCTTGCTATTGAGGGAGTGCAGCGAAGGTTCACCAGACTGATTCGACATATGAGGAGAGACTGGATCGACTGGGCCTGTATTCACTGGAGTTTAGACGGATGAGAGGGGATCTCATAGAAACATATAAAATTCTGACGGGACAGGACAGGTTAGATGCGAGAAGAATGTTCCCGAAGTTGGGGAAGTCCAGAACCAGAAGACACAGTCTAAGGATAAGGGGTAGGCCATTTAGGAATGAGATGAGGAGAAACTTCTTCACTCAGAGAGTTGTTAACCTGTGGAATTCCCTGCCGCAGAGAGTTGTTGAGGCCAGTTCATTGGATATATTCAAAAGGGAGTTAGATATGGCCCTTACGGCTAAAGGGTTCAAGGGGTATGGAGAGAAAGCAGGAAAGGAGTACTGAGGGAATGATCAGCCATGATTATATTGAATGGTGGTGCAGGCTCGAAGGGCCGAATGGCCTACTCCTGCACCTATTTTCTATGTTTCTATGTAAACCCCGGCACGGACCCACGGGGCCCAATGGCTTGTTTCTGTGCTGTAAATTTCTCTCCACTCCCAGCCCCCCTCCTCCCCTCCCTCCTCCCCCATTACCCCCTTCCCTTCCCCTCCTCTCCCATTATCCCCCCCCCATCCTGTTCCATAGCCCCCCTCGCCTCCACTCTCATTACCCCCTCCCCTCGCCTGCCCTCTCATTCTCTCTTCCCCTCCCCTCCCTTCCCATTGCCCCCTCCCCTCCCCTCCCATAACCCCCTCCCCTCCCTTCCCCACCTCTCCCATTCCCTCTCCTCTCCTCTCCCATTACTCCATCTCCTCCCCTCCTCTCCCATAACCACCTCCCCTTCCCTCCCCACCTCTCCCATTACCCCTCCCCTCCCCAGCTCTCCCATTCCCCCTCCCCTCCTCTCCCATTACCCCATCTCCTCCCCCCCTCTCCCATAATCACCTCCCCTCCCCTCCCCACCTCTCCCATTAACCCTCCCCTCCCCACCTCTCCCATTACCCCTGCCCTCCCCACCTCTCCCATTACCTCTCCCCTCCCCAGCTCTCCCATTCCCTCCATCCCCTCCCCACCTCTCCCATTCCCCCCTCCCCTCCCCTCCCATTCCCCCTCCCCTCCCCTCCTCTCCCATGACCCCCTCCCCTCCCCTCCCATTCACCCCCTCCAATCCCCTCCTCTCCCATTCCCCCCTCGCCTCCCCTCCCATTACCCCCTCCCCTCCTCTCCCATTTCCCCCTTCCCTCCTCTCCCATTCACTCCCTCCCATCCCCTCCACTCCCATTCATCCCCTCCCCTCCCCACCTCTCCCATTCCCCTCCTGTCCTCCTCTCCCATCCCCCTCCCCTCCCCCCATTACCCCCTCCCCTCCTCTCCCATTCCCTCCCACCCCTCCTCTCCCATTACCCCCTCCTCTCCCATTCCCTCCCTCCCATCCCCTCCTATCCCATTACCCCCTCCCCTCCTCTGCTATTACTCCCTCCCCTCGTCCACAAACCCCCTCCCCCACAACCCCCCTCCCCCCGTTATAGAAACATAGAAACATAGAAAATAGGTGCAGGAGTAGGCCATTCGGCCCTTCTAGCCTGCACCGCCATTCAATGAGTTCATGGCTGAACATTCAATTTCAGTACCCCATTCCTGCTTTCTCGCCATACCCCTTGATCCCCCTAGTAGTACGGACCTCATCTAACTCCTTTTTGAATATATTTAGTGAATTGGCCTCAACAACTTTCTGTGGTAGAGAATTCCACAGGTTCACCACTCTCTGGGTGAAAAAGTTCCTCCGCATCTCGGTCCTAAATGGCTTACCCCTTATCCTTAGACTGTGACCTCTGGTTGTGGACTTCCCCAACATTGGGAACATTCTTCCTGCATCTAACCTGTCTAACCCCGTCAGAATTTTAAATGTTTCTATGAGGTCCCCTCTCATTCTTCTGAACTCCATTGAATACAAGCCCAGTTGATCCAGTCTTTCTTGATAGGTCAGTCCCGCCATCCCGGGAATCAGTCTGGTGAACCTTCGCTGCACTCCCTCAATAGCAAGAATGTCCTTCCTCAGGTTAGGAGACCAAAACTGTACACAATACTCCAGGTGTGGCCTCACCAATGCCCTGTACAACTGTAGCAACACCTCCCTGCCCCTGTACTCAAATCCCCTCGCTATGAAGGCCAACATGCCATTTGCTTTCTTAACCGCCTGCTGCACCTGCATGCCAACCTTCAATGACTGATGTACCATGACACCCAGGTCTCTTTGCACCTCCCCTTTTCCTAATCTGTCACCATTCAGATAATAGTCTGTCTCTCTGTTTTTACCACCAAAGTGGATAACCTCACATTTATCCACATTATACTTCATCTGCCATGCATTTGCCCACTCACCTAACCTATCCAAGTCGCTCTGCAGCCTCACAGCATCCTCCTCGCAGCTCACACTGCCACCCAACTTAGTGTCATCCGCAAATTTGGAGATACTACATTTAATCCCCTCATCTAAATCATTAATGTACAGTGTGAACAGCTGGGGCCCCAGCACAGAACCTTGCGGTACCCCACTAGTCACTGCCTGCCATTCTGAAAAGTACCCATTTACTCCTACTCTTTGCTTCCTGTCTGACAACCAGTTCTCAATCCATGTCAGCACACTACCCCCAATCCCATATGCTCCAACCTTGCACATCAATCTCTTGTGTGGGACCTTGTCGAACGCCTTCTGAAAGTCCAAATATACCACATCAACTGGTTCTCCCTTGTCCACTCTACTGGAAACATCCTCAAAAAATTCCAGAAGATTTGTCAAGCATGATTTCCCTTTCACAAATCCATGCTGACTTGGACCTATCATGTCACCTCTTTCCAAATGCACTGCTATGACATCCTTAATAATTGATTCCATCATTTTACCCACTACCGATGTCAGGCTGACCGGTCTATAATTCCCTGTTTTCTCTCTCCCTCCTTTTTTAAAAAATGGGATTACATTGGCTACCCTCCACTCCATAGGAACTGATCCAGAGTCAATGGAATGTTGGAAAATGACTGTCAATGCATCCACTATTTCCAAGGCCACCTCCTTAATACTCTGGGATACAGTCCATCAGGCCCTGCGGATTTATCGGCCTTCAATCCCATCAATTTCCCCAACACAATTTCCCGGCTAATAAGGATTTCCCTCAGTTCCTCCTCCTTACTAGACCCCCCGACCCCTTTTTTAACCGGAAGGTTGTTCGTGTCCTCCTTCGTGAATACCGAACCAAAGTACTTGTTCAATTGGTCCGCCATTTCTTTGTTCCCCGTTATGACTTCCCCTGATTCTGACTGCAGGGGACCTACGTTTGTCTTTACTAACCTTTTTCTCTTTACATATCTATAGAAACTTTTGCAATCCGTCTTAATGTTCCCTGCAAGCTTCTTCTCATACTCCATTTTCCCTGCCCTAATCAAACCCTTTGTCCTCCTCTGCTGAGTTCTAAATTTCTCCCAGTCCCCAGGTTCGCTGTTATTTCTGGCCAATTTGTATGCCACTTCCTTGGCTTTAATACTATCCCTGATTTCCCTTGATAGCCACGGTTGAGCCACCTTCCCTTTTTTATTTTTATGCCAGACAGGAATGTACAATTGTTGTAGTTCATCCATGCGGTCTCTAAATGTCTGCCATTGCCCATCCACAGTTAACCCCTTAAGTATCATTCGCCAATCCATCCCAGCCAATTCACGCCTCATACCTTCAAAGTTAGCCTTCTTTAAGTTCTGGACCATGGTCTCTGAATTAACTGTTTCATTCTCCATCCTAATGCAGAATTCCACCATATTATGGTCACTCTTCCCCAAGGGGCCTCGCACAACGAGATTGCTAATTAATCCTCTCTCATTACATAACACCCAGTCTAAGATGGCCTCCCCCCTAGTTGGTTCCTCGACATATTGGTCTAAAAAACCATCCCTTATGCACTCCAGGAAATCCCCCTCCACCGTATTGCTTCCAGTTTGGTTAGCCCAATCTATGTGCATATTAAAGTCACCCATTATAACTGCTGCACCTTTATTGCACGCATCCCTAATTTCATGTTTGATGCCCTCCCCAACATCACTACTACTGTTTGGAGGTCTGTACACAACTCCCACTAACGTTTTTTGCCCTTTGGTGTTCTGCAGCTCTACCCATATAGATTCCACATCATCCAAGCTAATGTCCTTCCTAACTATTGCCTTAATCTCCTCCTTAACCAGCAATGCTACCCCACCTCCTTTTCCTTTTATTCTATCCTTCCTGAATGTTGAATACCCCTGGATGTTGAGTTCCCAGCCCTGATCATCCTGGAGCCACGTCTCCGTAATCCCAATCACATCATATTTGTTAACATCTATTTGCACAGTTAATTCATCCACCTTATTGCGGATACTCCTTGCATTAAGACACGAATTTCCCAGAGCAGTCCCCGAGGACACTGCCCCCCCACCCCCCAGCACCAACGTCCCTCTCAGCTCCCTACCTCCAGCGCACAGATTCCAAATGCAAAGATATCCAGCGCTGTCGTGTCCTTACCCTGAGCTGTAAACACAAGAACACCAGTTAGTGGTTCCGCAACGTACTGTTGAAGGAAACCATCCCAGATACACTCTATCAACTATGAAACTATGCCCTCTGGCTCTAGTCTCTCCAGCCCGGGGGAAACAACGTCTTAACATCTACCCTGTCAATCCCCCTCAGAATCTGGTATGTTTCAATGAGATCACCTCTCGTCCTTCTAAACTCCAGAGAGTATGGGCCCAACCGACTCAATCTCTCCTCATAGGACAGGACTCTCATCCCAGGAATCAACTCAGTGAACCTTCTTTGCACCAGCTCTAAGGCAAGTATATGCTTCCTCAGACAATTGGAGCAGGACTTCTTCATTCTTATACTCTATCCCCTTGCAATAAAGGCCAACATATCATTTGCCTTCCTAATTACTTGCTGTACCTGCATACTAACTCTCTGTGTTTCCGATATGATGATATTGAAATCTCTGTAAACACCAGCATTTAATAATTGCTCACCATTTAAAAATACTCTGCTTTCTATTCTACCTACCAAAGTGAATAACCTCACATTTCTCCACATTAAACTCCATCTGCCACCTTACTGCCCACTCACTCAGTCTGTCTATATCCCTTTGCAGACGCTGTATGTTCTCCTCACAGCTTACTGTCCCACCTAGCTTTGTATCATCAGCAAACTTGGATACATTACACTCGGTCCCTTCATCTCGGTCATTAATATAGATTGTAACTAGCTGGGGCCCCAGCACTGATCCCTGCGTCACCCCATATTCACTGTTTGCCAACCCGAATATGAAGCATTTATCCCGACTCTGTCCGTTAACCATGCTAACACATTACCTCTAATCCCATCAGCCCTTTTCTTGTACAGTAACTTATTATGTGGCACCTTATCGAATGCCTTTTGTAAACTGTGACCAGTTCTGGTCACCAAGATACGGGAAAGATATTGAACTGCCGGAGGCAGCACAGTGAGAGCCATGATTCAGATCCCCGAAGCGGCACCTAACGGGCAGACCATTGTTTGCAGATGACACTAAGCTGGGTGACAGTGTGAGCTATGAGGAGGACGCTAAGAGGCTGCAGGGTGACTTGGACAGGTTAGGTGAGTGGGCAAATGGATGGCAGATGCAGTATAATGTGGATAAATGTGAGGCTATCCACTTTGGTGGCAAAAACAGGAAGGCAGAAAATTATCTGAATGGTGACAGATTAGGAAAAGGGGAGGTGCAACGAGACCTGGGTGTCATGGTACATCAGTTATTGAAAGTGGGCATGCAGGTACAGCAGGCGGTGAAGAAGGCAAATGGTATGTTGGCCTTCATAGCTAGGGGATTTGGGTTTGGGGCAGGGAGGTCTTACTGCAGTTGTACATGACCTTGGTGAGGTCCCACCTTGAATATTGTTTTCAGTTTTGGTCTCCTAATCTGAGGAAGGACATTCTTGCTATTGAGGGAGTGCAGCGAAGGTTCACCAGACTGATTCCCGGGATGGCAGGACTGACATATGAGGAAAGGCTTATATTCATTGGAATTTAGAAGAATGAGAGGAGATCTCATAGAAACATAAAATTCTGATGGGATTGGACAGGTTTGATGCAGGAAGAATGCTCCCGTTGTTGGGGAAGTCCAGAACCAGGGGTCACAGTCTAAGGATAAGGGGTAAGCCATCTCGGACCGAGATGAGAAGAAACTCCTTCACTCAGAGAATTGTGAACCTGTGGAATTCTCTACCACAGAGAGTTGTTGAGGCCAGTTCGTTAGATATATTCAAAAGGGAGTTAGATGTGGCCCTTATGGCTAAAGGGATCAAGGGGTATGGAGAGAAAGCAGGAAATGGGTGCTGAGGGAATGATCAGCCATGAACTCATTGAATGGCGGTGCAGGCTCGAAGGGCCAAATGGCCTACTCCTGCACCTATTTTCTATGTTTCTATGCATCCTTACGGCTCCAAGCCAGTGTAATCCACAGCACAGAAAGATGCTACGCAGCCCAACTGGAGCAGGGCAGTGTATATACTGCACGTGAGCCGCCTCGCACCCTGTCCCCTCATCCAGTCCCTTCTCCCTCAGGAATGCCTCAACCCTCCAAGCCCTTGGCTTCACCCACTCCTTGTGGCCAGTTCCATATTCTCACACTCACTGCGTAAAGAAATTGCTCAGCGTTGGTTGTTTGATCTGTCAGCGACTATCTCTTATATGCACGGCCCTCTTGCTCTGGGCTCACCCAGCAGTGCACACAGTCTGTCCAAGCCCACTCTGCCGAACCCCTTCAGCATTTCACAGCCCTCCGTGAACCCCAGCATGCTCATTCTGTCTGGATACCTGCATCCTCAACATCATCATCATAGGCACTCCCTCGGAATCGAGGAAGACTTGCTTCCACGCTAAAAATGAGTCCTTAGGTGGCTGAACAGTCCAATACAGGAACCACAGTCACTGTCACAGATGGGGCAGATAGTCATTGAGGGAAGGGGTGGGTGGGACAGGTTTGCCGCACGCTCCTTCCGCTGCCTGCGCTTGGTTTCTGCATGCTCTCGGCGATGAGACTCGAGGTGCTCAGCGCCCTCCTGGATGCACTTCCTTCGCTTTGGGAGGTCTTTGGCCAGGGACTCCGAGGTGTCAGTGGGGATGCTGTACTTTATCAGGGAGGCTTTGAGGGTGTCCTCGTAACGTTTCCACTGCCCACCTTTGGCTCGTTTGCCGTGAAGGAGTTCTGAGTAGAGCGCTTGCTTTGGGAGTCTCGTGTCGGTCATGCGAACAATGTGGCCCTGCCCAGCGGAGCTGAACACGTGTGGTCAGTGCTTCAATGCTGGGGATGTTGGCCTGGTTGAGGACGCTAATGTTGGTGCACCTGTCTTTCAGGGGATTTGCAGGATCTTGCGAAGCGATCGTTGGTGGTATTTCTCCAGCGACTTGAGGTGTCTCCATTCTCACAACTCTGGCAGCAGCCTTCTTCACCGTCCCTGAACTTTCTCCCGTGCTTCTAGATCAGCTGGCAGGGCTGGTGAGGGGTCGATCGGGGTTTTGAGGGGGTCACTGCCTCCACTTCTGTTCTCTTTGGCACATACACCATCCAGTTACCAACAACATGGCAGCTGGGAGCTGTGTGTCCGTCATCGGACCCGGAAACAGGGGGGTAATTTGTTTCTGGGCCCAGGGGTAACAGTCAGGGGATCTGTTCTTGGGCCTTAGGGTAACAGTCAGGGGATCTGTTCCTGGGCCCAGGGGTAACAGTCAGGGAATCTGTTCCTGGGCCTTAGGGTAACAGTCAGGGGATCTGTTCCTGGGCCCAGGGGTAACAGTCAGGGGATCTGTTCCTGGGCTCTGGGGGTAACAGTCAGGGGATCTGTTCCTGGGCCTTAGGGTAACAGTCAGGGGATCTGTTCCTGGGCTCTGGGGGTAACAGTCAGGGGATCTGTTCCTGGGCCCAGGGGTAACAGTCAGGGGATCTGTTCCTGGGCTCTGGGGGTAACAGTCAGGGGATCTGTTCTTGGGCCTTAGGGTAACAGTCAGGGAATCTGTTCCTGGGCCTTAGGGTAACAGTCAGGGGATCTGTTCCTGGGCTCTGGGGGTAACAGTCAGGGGATCTGTTCCTGGGCCCAGGGGTAACAGTCAGGGAATCTGTTCCTGGGCCTTAGGGTAACAGTCAGGGGATCTGTTCCTGGGCTCTGGGGGTAACAGTCAGGGGATCTGTTCCTGGGCCCCAGGGTAACAGTCAGGGGATCTGTTCCTGGGCTCTGGGGCAACAGTCAGGGGATCTGTTCCTGGGCCCTGGGGTAACAGTCAGGGGATCTGTTCCTGGGCCCTGGGGTAACGGTCAGGGGATCTGTTCCTGGGCCCAGGGGTAACAGTCAGGGGATCTGTTCCTGGGCCCCGGGGTAACAGTCAGGGGATCTGTTCCTGGGCTCTGGGGTAACAGTCAGGGGATCTGTTCCTGGGCCCCGGGGTAACACTCAGGGGATCTGTTCCTGAGCCCTGGGGTAACAGTCAGGAGATCTATTACCAGGCTCTGGGGGTAACAGTCAGGGGATCTGTTACTGGGCCCTGGGGTAACAGTCAGGAGATCTATTACCAGGCTCTGGGGGTAACAGTCAGGGGATCTGTTACTGGGCTCTGGGGCAACAGTCAGGAGATCTATTACCGGGCTCTGGGGGTAACAGTCAGGGGATCTGTTACTGGGCTCTGGGGGTAACAGTCAGGAGATCTATTACCGGGCTCTGGGGGTAACAGTCAGGGGATCTGTTCCTGGGCCCTGGGGTAACAGTCAGGGGATCTGTTCCTGGGCCCTAGGGTAACGGTCAGGGGATCTGTTCCTGGGCCCAGGGGTAACAGTCAGGGGATCTGTTCCTGGGCCCCGAGGTAACAGTCAGGGGATCTGTTCCTGGGCTCTGGGGTAACAGTCAGGGGATCTGTTCCTGGGCCCCGGGGTAACACTCAGGGGATCTGTTCCTGAGCCCTGGGGTAACAGTCAGGAGATCTATTACCAGGCTCTGGGGGTAACAGTCAGGGGATCTGTTACTGGGCCCTGGGGTAACAGTCAGGAGATCTATTACCGGGCTCTGGGGATAACAGTCAGGGTATCTGTTACTGGGCTCTGGGACAACAATCAGGAGATCTATTACCGGGCTCTGGGGGTAACAGTCAGGGGATCTGTTACTGGGCTCTGGGGCAACAGTCAAGGGATCTGTTCCTGGGCCCTGGGGTAACAGTCAGGGGATTTATTATTGGGCTCTGGGGTAACAGTCAGGGGATCTGTTCCTCGGCCGCTGGGGGTAACAGTCAGGAGATCTATTACCGGGCTCTGGGGTAACAGTCAGGGTATCTGTTCCTGGGCTCTGGGGTAACAGTCAGGAGATCTATGACCGGGCTCTGGGGTAACAGTAAGGAGATCTGTTCCTGGGCCCTGGGGTAACAGTCAGGAAATCGATTACTGGGCTCTGGGTTAACAGTAAGGAGATCTGTTCCTGGGCCCTGGGGTAACAGTCAGGAGATCTATTACCGGGATCTGGGGTAACAGTAAGGAGATCTGTCCCTGGGCCCTAGGGTAACAGTCAAGAAATCTATTACTGGGCTCTGGGGTAACAGTAAGGAGATCTGTTCCTGGGCCCTAGGATAACAGTCAGGAGATCTATTACCGGGCTCTGGGGTGACAGTAAGGAGATCTGTTCCTGAGCCCTGGGGTAACAGTCAAGAGATCTATTACCGGGCTCTGGGGTAACAGTAAGGAGATCTGTTCCTGGGCCCTAGGGTAACAGTCAGGAGATCTATAACCGGGCTCTGGGGTAACAGTAAGGAGATCTGTTCCTGGGCCCTAGGGTAACAGTCAGGAGATCTATTACCGGGCTCTGGGGTAACAGTAAGGAGATCTGTTACTGGGCTCTGGGGTAACAGTCAGGAGATCTATTACCGGGCTCTGGGGTAACAGTCAGGGGATCTGTTACTGGGCTCTGAGGCAACAGTCAGGGGATCTGTTACTGGGCCCTGGGGCAACAGCCAGGGGATCTGTTACTGGGCTCTGGGGTAACAGTCAGGGGATCTGTTACTGGGCTCTGGGGTAACAGTCAGGGGATCTGTTACTGGGCTCTGGGGCAACAGTCAGGAGATCTATTACCGGGCTCTGGGGCAACAGTCAGGGGATCTGTTACTGGGCTCTGGGGCAACAGTCAGGGGATCTGTTCCTGGGCCCGGGGGTAACAGTCAGGGGATCTGTTCCTGGGCCCTAGGGTAACAGTCAGGGGATCTGTTCCTGGGCCCTAGGGTAACAGTCAGGGGATCTGTTCCTGGGCTCTGGGAGTAACAGTCAGGGGATCTGTTCCTGGGCTCTGGGGTAACAGTCAGGGGATCTGTTCCTGGGTTCTGGGGCAACAGTCAGGAGATCTGTTCCTGGGCTCTGGGGCAACAGTCAGGGGATCTGTTCCTGGGTTCTGGGGCAACAGTCAGGAGATCTGTTCCTGGGCTCTGGGGCAACAGTCAGGGGGTCTGTTTCTGGGCTCGTCACCCAGAGAATAGGAGTCGAAATCCCACCCAGGGCAGTTTGAGAATTGTGTCGGATTGGGATAGAAACCCAACTGGGTCACTCATGTCCTTCAGGGAAGGACACCTGCCGTCCTTACCCGGTCTGGGCCTACATGTGACTCCAGTCCCACACCAACATGGCTGACTATAACTGCCCCCTGAAGTGGCCCAGCCATTCCCTCAGTTTGTGTCAAACTGCACTGCAGCGGTTCAAGGCCCATCGCCCCTTCTCAGGGCAACTCGGGACGGGCAATAAATGCCGGCCTTGTCAGTGGCGCCCACATCCCGAGAATGGATTTCGTTTTTTAAAGGCCACTTCCAAAACGGGTTGAGCCGGATGGGGAGGCGGACGGTAATCTTCCCCCTCGCTACCCCGTCACCGGCACTCAATGTGGGCCTATATTTCAGGATGGTTCCCGAGCTGTCCGCTTGCTAGGCCGAAGCCTGCTTTTCTGAGGCTGTTCGCTAACTTTGTGCCACTTTCTAGGTTGGCAGCGGGGAAAAACGTCCCGCCCGCCCACTCCCTGTTTAATGTCCCCTGCACAAACCTTTACACAGCCTCCGCTTCCAGAGTTCCTGGCATCGATTCACCACCGTATACCCCCATCACACTGAGCTCGGGCACCGCGTGTGACTGGGCCAAACCCCAAGGGGCAAACCTAGCACTTACCCTCATATTCCGGGGCAAAGAAATGTCGGTTCCTCTGCTCCTCTCTGGGGCTTCTGAGCGGGGTCCGCGGAACAGTGGGAATAACTGGGAGCAAAAACACAACATTAATCTAATACCCCACAGTCAACAGGCTCAGACACAACAGCAGGCAACGGATTCATATGTGTCAGGTAACCAGAGACAGAGAGAGAGGGGGCGGGGGTCGGGGGGCAGAGAGAGAGAGACAGAGAGAGAGAGGGGGGGGCAGAGAGAGACAGAGAGAGAGAGAGAGAGAGAGAGACAGAGAGAGAGAGAGACACACGGAGAGAGAGAAAGAGAGAGGGGGGGGCAGAGAGAGACAGAGAGAGAGGAGGCGGGGGTGGGTGAGAGAGAGAGAGAGAGAGACAGACAGAGAGAGAGAGAGAGAGAGAGAGAGAGAGAGACAGACAGAGAGAGAGAGAGAGAGAGAGAGAGAGACAGACAGAGAGAGTGACAGAGAGAGAGAGAGAGTGAGAGAGAGAGGGGGGGCAGAGAGAGACAGAGAGAGATAGAGAGACAGAGAGAGAGAGAGAGACACGGAGAGAGAGACAGAGAGAGAGGGGGCGGGGATGGGGGGGCAGAGAGAGAGAGAGACAGAGAGAGAGAGAGAGACAGAGACACAGAGAGAGAGAGAGAGAGAGAGAGACACAGAGAGAGAGAGAGAGAGAGAGAGACAGACAGAGAGAGAGAGAGACAGAGCGAGAGAGAGACAGAGAGAGAGACAGACAGAGACAGAGACAGAAAGAGAGAGAGAGAGAGAGACAGAGAGAGAGAGAAAGAGAGAGGGGGGACAGAGAGAGACAGACAGAGAGAGAGAGAGGGGTGGGACAGAGAGAGAGAGAGAGAGAGAGGGGGACAGAGAGAGAGGGGACGGGGAAGAAGAGAGAGAGAGAGAGATGGACAGAGACAGAGAGAGAGAGAGGGATGGGACAGAGAGAGAGCAAAGAGGGGACAGAGATAGAGAGGGGGGAGAGAGAGCAAGACAGAGACAGACAGACAGAGAGAGAGAGACAGAGACAGAAAGAGAGAGACAGAAATAGACAGATAGAGAGATAGACAGAGAGAGAGGGACAAAGAGAGAGAGGGAGAGAGAGAGGGAGAGAGAGAGAGAGAGACAGGGAGAGAGAGCGAAGGGGGGACAGAGAGGGAGAGGGGGGGTCAGAGAGAGAGGGGGGGACAGAGAGAGAGACAGAGGGGGTCAGAGAGAGATAGAGGGAGAGACAGAGACAGAATGACAGACAGAGAGAGAGAGAGAGAGAGAGAGATAGAGAGAGAGAGACAGAGAGAGAGAGAACAGGAGAGAGAGAGAGAGAGCGAGAGAGACAGACAGAGAGCGCGAAGGGGGGACAGAGAGAGAGGGGGGGACAGAGAGAGAGAGAGAGAGGGGGTCAGAGATAGATAGAGGGAGGGACAGAGAGAGACAGACAGACAGAGAGACAGAGAGAGAGAGAGCAAGAGAGACAGAGAGAGAGACAGACAGAGAGAGAGCGACACAGAAAGAGAGAGAGTGAGAGAGACAGAGAGAGAGCAAGAGAGACAGAGAGAGAGACAGACAGAGAGAGAGAGAGAGAGAGATAAAGAGGGGACAGAGAGAGAAAGACTTGTATTTATATAGCGCCTTTCATGACCACCAGATGTCTCAAAGCGCTTTACAGCCAATGAAGTACTTTTGGAGTATAGTTACTGTTGTAATGTGGGAAACACGGCAACCAATTTGCGCACAGCAAGCTCCCACACACAGCAACGTGATAATGACCAGATAATGTGTTTCAGTGATGCTGATTGTTAGATGGTAGATATTTAGAGACAATCTATTTCCTCTGGTGGGAGAGTCCAGAACAAGTGGGTGTAGATGTTGTGTATCTGTAAAGCATGCACTCCCATGTTCCGCCACCAGGGAGCGCATCCCCTGAAGTCCCAAGGGATCCCAGCATCCCTTGGGAGCACTGTATATAAGGCAGCCCCTAAGGCCTGTTATCACTCTGGGGTGTCTTATTAAAGACTTTGTCACTGTTACTTTAACCTCCCTGTGTGCAGTCTCATCTGTGTTAGGAACACAATAACTGGCGACGAGAATACAAATCCAACGCAAAGGTGCAGCAAACTGTGGGCATCCTGGAGAAGTTCTCGGAGGGTGAGGACTGGGAAGCCTATGTCGAACGGCTAGACCAGTACTTTGTAGCCAACGAGTTGGACGGAGAAGGAAGTGCTGCAAAAAGGAGAGCGGTCCTCCTCACAGTCTGCAGGGCACCGACCTATAGCCTCATGAAAAATCTTCTGGCTCCGGTGAAACCCACAGATAAGTCGTATGAGGAGCTGTGTACACTGGTTCGGGAGCATCTTAACCCGAGGGAGAGCGTGCTGATGGTGAGGTATCGGTTCTACACGTGCCAGCAATCTGAAAGTCAGGAAGTGGTGAGCTACGTCGCCGAGCTAAGGCGACTTGTAGGACAATGTGAGTTTGATGGCTACCTGGAGCAGATGCTCGGAGACTTTTTTGTACTGGGCATTGGCCACGAGACCATCCTATGAAAACTTTTGACTGTAGAGACACCGACCCTCAGTAAGGCCATTGCGATAGCACAGCCATTTATGTCCACCAGTGATAACACCAAACAAATCTCTCAGCACACAAGTGCTAGCAATGTTCATAAATTAACTGGAACTGTGTTTGCGAGCAGAAATGTACAGGGCAGCAACCATGAGTCTGCAACTGCCAGCAGGCCTCAGGTGACCCAGATGATTCAGAGTCCGAAACAAAGGATGAATGCAAGGCAATTCACACCTTGTTGGCGTTGTGGAAGCTTCCATTTGGCCTATTCATGCCGCTTCAAAGGGTATGTCTGCAAGAGCTGTGGAACAATGGGGCACCTCCAACGAGCTTGTAGATGAGCTGCAAGCTCTGCAAAACCTGCTAACCACCAAGTGGCAGAGAATGATCGGTCCATGATGGATCAAAGCAACTTCGAGCCTCAGAGAGAGGAGGCAGATGCTGAAGTACACGGTGTGCACACATTTTCGACAAAATGTCCACCTATAATGCTAAATGTAAAATTGAATGGCTTACCCGTAACCATGGAACTGGCGCTAGCCAATCCATCATGGGTAAAAAGATGTTTGAAAGACTGTGGTGCAACAAGGCACTCAGGCTAGCCCTGAGCCCCATCCACACGAAACTGAGAACGTACACCAAAGAGCTCATCACTGTCCTCAGCAGCGCCATGGTCAAGGTCACCTACGAGGGCACGGTGCACGAATTGCCACTCTGGATTGTCCCAGGCGATGGCCCCACACTGCTTGGAAGGAGCTGGCTGGGCAAAATCCACTGGAACTGGGATGACATCCGAGCGCTATCACATGTTGATGAGGCCTCATGTACCCAGGTTCTTCACAAATTTCCTTCCCTTATTGAGCCAGGCATTGGAAACTTTTCTGGAGCGAAGGTGCGGATCCACTTGGTCCCAGAGGCACGACCCATTCACCACAAGGTTCGAGCGGTACCTCACATGATGAGGGAAAGAGTGGAAATCGAGCTGGACAGGCTGCAACGTGAGGGCATCATCTCCCCAGTGAAATTCAGCGAGTGGGCCAGCCCGATTGTTCCAGTGCTCAAAAGTGATGGCACGGTCAGGATTTGCAGTGATTATAAAGTAACTATTAATCGTTTCTCGCTAAAGGACCAATATCCGCTACCTAAGGCAGACGACTTATTTGCGACGCTGGCAGGAGGCAAGACATTCACCAAACTTGACCTGACTTCGGTCTACATGACGCAGGAGCTGGAGGAGTCTTCGAAGGGCCTCACCTGCATCAACACGCACAAGGGACTGTTCACCTACAACAGATGCCCGTTTGGAATTCGGTCGGCTGCAGCAATCTTCCAGAGAAACATGGAAAGCCTACTCAAGTCGGTACCACACACGGTGGTTTTTCAGGACGACATATTGGTCACGGGTCGGGACACCGTCGAGCACCTACAAAACCTGGAGGAGGTCCTCCAGCGACTGGATCGCGTAGGGCTGCAGCTGAAGCGGTCGAAATGCGTCGTCATGGCAACAGAAGTGGAGTTTTTGGGGAGAAAGATCGCGGCGGATGGCATTCGGCTCACAGACGCCAAGACAGAGGCTATCAGGAACGTGTCCAGGCCACAGAATGTCACGGAACTGCGGTCGTTCCTGGGACTCCTCAACTATTTTGGTAACTTCCTACCGGGGTTAAGCACCCTCTTAGAGCCCCTACATGTGTTATTGAATAGTGAGAACTGGGTATGGGGAAAAAAACCAAGTAATTGCTTTTGAGAAAGCCAGAAACATTTTATGCTCCAACAAGCTGCTTGTATTGTATAACTCGTGTTAAACACTTGTGCTAGCATGTGATGCATCGTAGTATGGAAGCGGATGTGTATTACAACAAGCTAACATTGCGGGGAAGTTACAACCTGTCGCCTATGCCTCCAGGAGCTTGTCTAAGGCTGAGAGGGCCTACAGCATGATTGAGAAAGAGGCATTAGCGTGTGTGTTCGGGGTAAAGAAAATGCATCAGTACCTGTCTGGCCTCAAATTTGAGCTGGAAACCGATCACAAGCCCCTCATAACAAGGGAATAAATACTAATGCCTCAGCCCACATACAAAGGTGGACATCCATGCTATCCGCGTATAACTATACCATCCGCCACAGGCCAGGCACCGAGAACTGTGCGGATGCTCTCAGTCGGTAAATGGCGCAGCCTGCAGACTTGTTGATGGTGGCGCAGCCCGCAGACTTGTTGATGGTCATGGAAGTGTTTGAAAATGATAAATCACCTGTCAGGGCCCGCCAGATTAGGACTTGGAGCAACCAAGATCCTCTGCTATCCCTAGTAAAAAACTGTACTGCATAGGAGCTGGGCCAGCATCCCCGTTGAAATGCAAGCCATTCCAGTGGTGAAAGGACGAGCTGTCCATTTAGGCAGACTGCCTGTTGTAGGGTAACCGCATAGTGCTACCAAAAAAGGGCAGGGAGACGTTCATCTTGGATCTCCACATCACACACCCAGGTATAGTAATGATGAAAGCGATAGCCAGATCCCACGTGTGGTGGCCCGGTATCGACTCTGACTTAGAGTCCTGTGTACAGCAATGCAGCGTATGTGCTCAGTTGAGCAATGCACCCAGAGAGGCACCACTAAGTTTATGGTCCTGGCTCCTAAGGCCTGTTCCTCACTCTGGAGTGTCTTATTAAAGACTGAGGTCACTGTTACTTTAACCTCTCTGTGTGCAGCCTCATCTGTGTTAGGAACACAATAGTAACCTTAAAATCAGAGCTCGGCCATTCAGGGGTGGTGTCAGGAAGCACGTCTTCATACAAAGGGCCGTAGGAATCTGGAACTCCCTCCCCCAAAAGTCTGTGGGTGCGGGGGGTCAATTGGAGCTTTCAGGACAGCGATCGGTTGACGGTTGTTGTGTAAGGGTATGGAGGGACATGGAACCAAGGCGGGTAAATGGACTGGAGGTGCAGGAGATTGAATGTCGGAGCATGCTGGAGGGGCTGAATGGCCAACTCCTGTTCCGAATATTTATTATTCATATGCCACAGATTAACGATGATTCAGCCACTTCATTAATCAAGAATCAAAAATCACAGGATCACCAGTGAGAAATTACAGGCGAATAAGTATAATAATTGTAAACAAATTAAAATATCAGCAACTCACCATTAACGAACATCCTGAGCCAGACTGTGTCATCATCAGTGTGTCCGGGAACATAGGAAAAATCAGATAGAGAATGAGAGAGTCGGAGAGGGAGAGGGAGAGAGGGAGTGGGAGAGAGGGAGGCAGAGACAGAGAGGGAGAGAGGGAGGCAGAGAGAGAGAGGGAGAGAGAGAGAGGGAGGCAGAGACAGAGAGGGAGAGAGAGAGAGAGAGGGAGGCAGAGACAGAGAGGGAGAGAGAGAGAGGGAGGCAGAGACAGAGAGGGAGAGGGAGAGGGGGAGGCAGAGAGAGAGAGGGAGAGAGAGAGAGGGAGGCAGAGACAGAGAGAGAGAGAGAGAGGGAGGCAGAGACAGAGAGGGAGAGGGGGAGAGGGAGAGAGGGAGGCAGAGAAGAGAGGGAGAGGGAGAGAGAGAGAGAGACATACAGAGACAAGGACTGAAAAAGAAAGAGAAAGACTGAGACAAACAGAGAGAGATAAGGGGAGAGAGAGAGACAGTTGGAGAGAGAGAGAGAAATAGATAGACAGACAGAGGCACATTGGAAGAGAGAGAGAGAGAGGGGGGACATATGCAGATCGAGAGCAAGAAATAGAGAGAGTTAGGGACAGACAAAAGAAGTGGGAACCCAATGATGCAGAGAGGGAGAGACAGAGAGAGATAGGATACACCCACAGACAAAAACAGTGATAGGTAGCTGGAGAGAGACACAGACAGAGAGAGACAGCGAGAGAGAAAGTGAGAGAGACAGAGACAGAAAGAGTGACTGAGAGAGACAGAGGGAGAGACAGACAGAGAGACAGAGAGAGAGACAGACAGGGACAGCAAGTGAGACAGAGACAGAAAAAGGGACAGAGAGAGACAGAGACACAGATAGAGAGAGAGACAGAGAGACAGAGAGAGACAGAGACACAGATAGAGATAGAGAGAGAGAGACAGAGAGAGAGACAGAGACACAGATAGAGAGAGAGACAGAGACACAGGTAGAGAGAGAGACAGAGAGAGACAGAAACACAGATAGAGAGAGAGAGACAGAGACACAGATAGAGAGAGAGACAGAGAGAGAGAGACAGAGACACAGATAGAGAGAGAGACAGAGAGAGACAGAAACACAGATAGAGAGAGAGAGACAGAGACACAGATAGAAAGACAGAGAGAGAGAGAGAAACAAACAGAGACACAGATAGATAGAGAGACAGAGAGACAGAAACACAGATAGAGATAGAGAGACAGAGAGAGACAGAAACACAGATAGAGAGAGAGAGACAGAGACACAGATAGAAAGACAGAGAGAGAGAGAGAAACAAACAGAGACACAGATAGATAGAGAGACAGAGAGACAGAAACACAGATAGAGATAGAGAGACAGAGAGAGACAGAAACACAGATAGAGAGAGAGAGACAGAGAGAGAAACAAACAGAGAGAGAAACAAACAGAGACACAGATAGAGAGAGAGACAGAGAGAGAGAAACAGAGAGACAGAGAGAGACAGAGGCACAGATAGAGAGAGAGAGAGACAGAGAGAGAGACAGAGAGAGAGACAGAGACAAACAGAGACACAGATGGAGAGAGAAACAGACAGAGAGAGAGACAGAGACACAGATGGAGAGAGAGAGACAGAGAGACAGAGAGAGAGAGAGAGAGAGAGAGAGAAACAAACAGAGACACAGATGGAGAGAGAGACAGACAGAGACAAAGAGAGAGAGACAGAGACACAGATAGAGAGAGAGAGACAGAGAGAGAGAGAGAAACAGAGACACAGATAGATAGAGAGAGAGACAGAGAGAGAGAGAGAAACAAACAGAGACACAGATAGAGAGAGAGACAGAGAGAGACAGAGACACAGATAGACAGAGAGAGACACAGATAGAGAGAGAGAGAGAGAGCCAGAGCCAGAGAAAGAGAGAGAGCCAGAGAGAGAGAGAGAGCCAGAGAAAGAGAGCCAGAGAGAGAGAGAGAGAGAGACAGAGAGAGCCAGAGAAAGAGAGCCAGTGAGAGAGAGACAGAGACACAGAGAGAGCCAGGGAGAGAGGAAGAGATGAGTAAATGTACACATATTTCACTGTTTTATTTGTGGACTGTGTTCCTTGTATTGAAGCCTTTATGAATTGTATAAATGGCCATTCCTCCGCCCTCACTGACCCTGCGGAGGGGGGTGAAGGGGAGGCCTCGCTGCCTGCTGCGAGTTTGCCCTGTCCGGGTGGTGATCGGGACGGGTCCTGGTTTTATATCAGTGACTCTCAGAGGGTCACAGTGGTCTAATCCGGGCAAGGCCCACAGGTTCCCTCCCCGAAGGTCACCAATTGTCCAGTCCGGGCAAGGCCCACAGGTTCCCTCCCCGAAGGTCACACAGAGTGGTCCAGTCCGGGCAAGGCCCACAGGTTCCCTCCCCGAAGGTCACACAGAGTGGTCCAGTCCGGGCAAGGCCCACAGGTTCCCTCCCCGAAGGTCACACAGAGTGGTCCAGTCCGGGCAAGGCCCACAGGTTCCCTCCCCGAAGGTCACACAGAGTGGTCCAGTCCGGGCAAGGCCCACAGGTTCCCTCCCCGAAGGTCACACAGAGTGGTCCAGTCCGGGCAAGGCCCACAGGTTCCCTCCCCGAAGGTCACACAGAGTGGTCCAGTCCGGGCAAGGCCCACAGGTTCCCTCGCCGAAGGTCATCAATGGTCCAGTCCGGGCAAGGCCCACAGGTTCCCTCGCCGAAGGTCATCAATGGTCCAGTCCGGGCAAGGCCCACAGGGTCCCTCCCTGAAGGTCACCAATGGTCCAGTCCGGGCAAGGCCCACAGGTTCTCTCCCCGAAGGTCACACAGAGTGGTCTAGTCCGGGCAAGGCCCACAGGTTCCCTCCCTGAAGGTCACCAATTGTCCAGTCCGGGCAAGGCCCACAGGTTCTCTACCCGAAGGACACCAATGGTCCAGTCCGGGCAAGGCCCACAGGTTATCTCCCCGAAGGACACCAATGGTCCAGTCCGGGCAAGGCCCACAGGGTCCCTCCCCGAAGGTCACCAATGGTCCAGTCCGGGCAAGGCCCACAGGTTCCCTCCCCGAAGGTCACCAATTGTCCAGTCCGGGCAAGGCCCACAGGTTCTCTACCCGAAGGACACCAATGGTCCAGTCCGGGCAAGGCCCACAGGTTATCTCCCCGAAGGACACCAATGGTCCAGTCCGGGCAAGGCCCACAGGGTCCCTCCCCGAAGGTCACCAATGGTCCAGTCCGGGCAAGGCCCACAGGGTCCCTCCCCGAAGGTGACACGGTGGATTTTCTAGCGGGCTGTTTGGTTCCAGCCACAAATCACCAGATTTACCAAATTCACGTTCCCAAGCTGCCCCAGAGTGATTTGACCTTGTGACCTCTGGGTGGTTGGGGCCCAATGACAATGACCAGGTTAGGGAGCCCGTGTGTGACTGGAGAGTGGGAAGCCCGACCTTTCCCCTCAAGGCCGCGGAGGGCGGAGGGCGGGGTGGGATCTATGTTCAGTCAGACTCCACCCAGTTAACCCCACCGCACAGCCTTACAGACAGTCCCCCCTGCCCCCGACCTTGACCTAAACAACTGACCCCTGACCCTGATTCTAAATAACCAGTCCCCCCCTGCCCTGACCCTAAATAACCAACCTCTGACCCCAAATAACTGATCGCTGACCCCAAACAACCGTTCCCTTCTGCCCTGACCCTGACACTAAATAACTGACCCCTGACCTTGACCCTAAATAACCGACCCCTGATCTCAAACAACCAGTCCCTCCTGCCCCGACCCTGACCTTAAATAACCGACCACTGACCCCAAACAACCAGTATCTCCCAACCCCTGACCCCCAACAACTGGTGCGGGAAGACGGGTGGAGGTGTGTGGAGACAGTACCTGATCCGATCTTGATGAGGCCGTTGTGTTGAATGAAGATGGTGTCACAGGTCAGTGTCCCGTGAATCAGGGGTGGCTCCCACGAGTGCAGGTAACTGAGGGACACACAACAGAATCAGGCTTCACGCACTGTCGCTACAGCTCATTCCACACTCTGTCCCTGGAGACTGCACGATCCACACAATCCCCAACCACCCCAAGCCGCTCCCACTTTCCTTCCAATTCTGGCTGTGCACTTGCAAAGAATTCCCTCCCTTCCCTTTCAGTCCTCTTCCCCCGAGGGGTTCGTGAGATCCCACACAGCAGCTACTGGCTCAGGTGAGTGAGGATAACACGTCCCCACTACCTCATTCCTGCTATCGAGACTGTGAGGCAGACAGATACAGAGGGAGAGCGAGGGAGAGACAGAGAGAGAGAGAGACACAGAGAGCGAGAGAGAGACAGAGAGAGAGACAGAGGAAGAGAGACAGATAGAGAGAGAGAGAGAGAGACAGAGAGAAAGGGAGAGATAGAGAGAGAGAGAGAGACAGAGAGAGAGAGAGTGTTGAGTATCGAATAACTCCACGAGGCAAAGTACGGTGAGCTAGTTCAGGCATGACCTTACTCCAGTTTATTTATTCGCAAAGTGAGGATTCAACATGGCTGCCAACATTATATACATGGCTTGCACGTGTCTGCCAGTGACCATTAGGACTCTGACAGTTGCGCCCTCCGGTGGCAGGTAAAACCCAGTTAACATACATAACATCATTCCCCCCAAAGTCCTTGGTACAGGTTGTATTTACAAGTTGAGATGGTCCGGGGACTTCCCCTCTCTGGTTGATCTTCTCAGTTCGAACCCAAGCTTGGGTGAGTTAGTAGGACCATTGCTGCATTGCGGAGCAGTCGGCCTGACAGGACTGTCAGGGATGGTAGGTTCGTCTTCGTGAATGACACAAGGGTCAACTGATGGTTGGATGTGTGTTGGTTGGTTGATATAGATGTAATCTTCAATTTGTTCTGGGTTGTCTGTGAATCGCAGTTTGGTTTGGTTGATGTGCCTCTTGCACGTTTGGCCATTTAACAGTTTGACTACAAACACCCTGTTCCCCTCCTTGACCAAAACCGTGCCAGCAACCCATTTGGACCATGACCATAATTCAGGAAAACACGGGGTCATGAACAGCAATGTCACGTGATACGGCCGTGTGATCATGGTACCACATTGCCTTCTGGTTTCGACATGATCATTGAGATCCAGGTGTACAAGGGAGAGCCTGGTTTTGAGGCCTCCCTTCAATAACAGCTCGACAGGAGGGACCCCAGTGAGCGAGTGGGGTCTTGTCCGGTAACTGAGCAGAATATGGAACAAGCGGGTCTGTAGGGAACCGTGAATCACGTGTTTTAGGCTCTGCTTAATGGTTTGGACAGCTCGCTCCGCTTGACCGTTAGCCGCAGGTTTGAAAGGGGCAGACCTGACATACTTGATGCCATTACGGGTCATAAACCGTGGAACTCCCAACTGGTGAAACATGGTCCGTTGTCGCTGACAAGTAAGTTGGGCAGGCCATGAGTGGCGAACATGGCCCGGAGGCTTTCAATAGTGGCTGTGCACGTGCTGGATGACATGATTACGCATTCAATCAATTTGAGTAAGCGTCCACAACCACTGAAAACATTTTGCCGAGAAAGGGGCTGGCAAAGTCTGTGTTGACCACGGTTTGGATGGCCATGACCACAGGCTCAGCGGAGCCTCCACAGGTGCGTTACTCAGTTGCATGCAAGTGTTGCACTGATGCATGCATGACTCCAAGTCCGAGTCAATGCCGGACCACCAAACATGAGACCTGACAATGGTCTTCAACATGACAATGCCTAGGTGGGTACTGTGTAAATCTTGCACAAAAGTTTCCCTGCCTTTTTTTGGCATAACAACACGGTTACCCCATAATAGACAATCAGACTGAATAGACAATTCATCTTCGCAGCGGCTAACCAAAATGGAAACAATACGGTGGAAGAGGATTTCCTGGAGTGCATAAGGGATGGTTTTTTAGACCCATATGTCGAGGAACCAACTAGGGGGGAAGCCATCTTAGACTAGGTGTTGTGTAATGAGAGAGGTTTAATTAGCAATCTCATTGTGTGAGGCCCCTTGGGGAAGAGTGACCATAATATGGTGGAATTCTACATTAGGATGGAGAATGAAACAGTTAATTCAGAGACCATGGTCCAAAACTTAAAGAAGGGTAACTTTGAAGATATGAGGCGTGAATTGGCTAGGATAGATTGGCGAATGATACTTAAAGGGTTGACTGTGGATGGGCAATGGCAGACATTTAGAGACCGCATGGATGAACCACAACAATTTATTCAAAAAGGAGTTAGATGTAGTCCTTACTACTAGGGGGATCAAGGGGTATGGCGAGAAAGCAGGAATGGGGTACTGAGGTTGCATGTTCAGCCATGAACTCATTGAATGGCGGTGCAGGCTCGAAGGACCGAATGGCCTACTCCTGCACCTATTTTCTATGTTTCTATGTTTCTATGTAATTGTACATCCCTGTCTGGCGTAAAAATAAAAAAGGGAACATGGCTCAACCGTGGCTATCAAGGGAAATCAGGGATAGTATTAAAGCCAAGGAAGTGGCATACAAATTGGCCAGAAATAGCAGTGAACCCGGGGACTGGGAGAAATTTAGAACTCAGCAGAGGAGGACAAAAGGTTTGACTAGGGCAGGGAAAATAGAGTACGAAAGGAAGCTTGAGGGAACATTAAAACGGATTGCAAAAGCTTCTATAGATGTGTAAAGAGAAAAAGGTTAGTAAAAACAAACGTAGGTCCCCTGCAGTCAGAATCAGGGGAAGTCATAACGGGGAACAACGAAATGGCAGACCAATTGAACAAGTACTTTGGTTCAGTATTCACTAAGGTGGACACAAACAACCTTCCGGATATAAAAGGGGTCAGAGGGTCTAGTAAGGAGGAGGAACTGAGGGAAATCCTTATTAGTTGGGAAATTGTGTTGGGGAAATTGATGGGATTGAAGGCCGATAAATCCCCAGGGCCTGATGGTCTGCATCCCAGAATACTTAAGGAGGTGGCCTTGGAAATAGCGGATGCATTGACAGTCATTTTACAACATTCCATAGACTCTGGATCAGTTCCTATGGAGTGGAGGGTAGCCAATGTAACCCCACTATTTAAAAAAGGAGGGAGAGAAAAAACAGGGAATTATAGACCAGTTAGCCTGACATCAGTAGTGGGTAAAATGATGGAATCAATTATTAAGGATGTCATAGCAGTGCATTTGGAAAGAGGTGACATGATAGGTCCAAGTCAGCATAGATCTGTGAAAGGGAAATCATGCTTGACAAATCTTCTGGAATTTTTTGAGGATGTTTCCAGTAAAGTGGACAAGGGAGAACCAGTTGATGTGGTGTATTTGGACTTTCAGAAGGCTTTCAACAAGGTCCCACACAAGAGATTAATGTGCAAAGTTAAAGCACATGGGATTGGGGGTAGTGTGCTGACGTGGATTGAGAACTGGTTGTCAGACAGGAAGCAAAGAGTAGGAGTAAATGGGTACTTTTCAGAATGGCAGGCAGTGACTAGTGGGGACCGCAAGGTTCTGTGCTGGGGCCCCAGCTGTTTACATTGTACATTAATGATTTAGACGAGGGAATTAAATGTAGTATCTCCAAATTTACGGATTACACTAAGTTGGGTGGCAGTGTGAGCTGCGAGGAGGATGCTATGAGGCTGCAGAGTGACTTGGATAGGTTAGGTGAGTGGGCAAATGCATGGCAGATGAAGTATAATGTGGATAAATCTGAGGTTATCCACTTTGGTGGTAAAAACAGAGAGACAGACTATTATCTGAATGGTGACAGATTAGGAAAAGGGGAGGTGCAACGAGACCTGGGTGTCATGGTACATCAGTCATTGAAGGTTGGCATGCAGGTACAGCAGGCGGTTAAGAAAGCAAATGGCATGTTGGCCTTCATAGCAAGGGGATTTGAGTACAGGGGCAGGGAGGTGTTACTACAGTTGTGTACACACCTGGAGTATTGTGTACAGTTTTGGTCTCCTAACTTGAGGAAGGACATTCTTGCTATTGAGGGAGAGTAGCGAAGGTTCACCAGACTGATTCCCGGGATGGCGGGACTGACATATCAAGAAAGATTGGATCAACTGGGCTTGTATTCACTGGAGTTCAGAAGAATGAGAGGGGATCTCATAGAAATGTTTAAAATTCTGATGGGTTTAGACAGGTTAGATGCAGGAAGAATGTTCCCAATGTTCCCAAAGGCTCTGCCTTGAGTTAGCCCGAAACCCAGTCATTACCCTTTCTCAGCAACATGTGCAAAGGCTCTAGCAATGTGCTCAAACTAGGTGGAAAGTTACCGAAATAGTGGAGAAGACCCAGGAACGAACGCAGCTCCGTTACACTCTGGGGTCCGGGTGCATTCTTGATGGCCTCTGTCTTCGAGTCCATAGGCCTGATGCCATCTGCTGCAATCTTTCTCCCCAGGAATTCGACTTTGGCTGCCCTGAAAACACACTTGGAGCGTTTTAGCCTGAGCCCCTGGAAGACGTGCTACGTGTTTATCCCAACTCTCTGCTTTATGTCTGCCAACCAGTTCTCTATCCAAGTGAGTACATTACCCCCAATACCATGTGGGTCATAATGTACCAGCAGATTATTCGAGAAAAGCAGATTGGTCGCTTTCTCAAAAGCTCTCTCTTGCAATGCGCCCCACACCCAGTTGTTGCCTTTTCTCAATAGCATGTGCAGTGGTTCAAGCAAGGTGCTCAATTTCGGTAGGAAATGACCAAAGTAGTTGAGTAGACCCAGGAACAAATACAGCTCCGTCACGTAGTAAGGAGGGACATTAGCTTGGATGATGTGTAATCGGTATGGATGGAGCTACGGAATACCAAAGGGCAGAAAACGCTAGTGGGAGTTGTGTACAGACCACCAAACAGTAGGTTGGGGACAGCATCAAACAAGAAATTAGGGATGGGTGCAATAAAGGTCCAGCAGTTATCATGGGCGACTTTAATCTACATATAGATTGGGCTAACCAAACTGGTAGCAATGCGGTGGAGGAGGATTTCCTGGAGTGTATAAGGGATGGTTTTCTAGACCAATATGTCGAGGAACCAACAAGAGGGCTGGCCATACTAGACTGGATGATGTGTAATGAGAAAGGACTAATTAACAATCTTGTTGTGCGAGGTCGCTTGGGGAAGAGTGACCATAACATGGTAGAATTCTTTATTAAGATGGAGAGTGACACAGTTAATTCAGAGACTAGGGTCCTGGACTTAAGGAAAGGTAACTTCGATGGTATGAGGCGTGAATTGGCTAGAATAGACTGGCGAGTGATACTTAAAGGCTTGACGGTGGATAGGCAATGGCAAACATTTAAAGATCACATGGAAGAACTTCAACAATTATACATCCCTGTCTGGAGTAAAAATAAAACGGGAAGGTGGCTCAACCGTGGCTAACAAGGGAAATTAAGGATAGTGTTAAATCCAAGGAAGAGGCATATAAATTGGCCAGAAAAAGCAACAAACCTGAGAACTGGGAGAATTTCATAATACAGCAGAGGAGGACAAAGGGTTTAATTAGGAGGGGGGAAATAGAGTATGAGAGGAAGCTTGCTGTGAACATAAAAACTGACTGCAAAAGCTTCGATAGATATGTGAAGAGAAAAAGATTAGTGAAAACAAAGGTAGGTTCCTTGCAGTCAGAATCAGGTGACTTTACAATGGGGAACAAAGAAATGGCAGACCAATGGAACAAATACTTGGGTTCTGTCTTCATGAAGGAAGACACAAATAACCTTCCGGAAATACTCGGGGACCGAGGGTCTAGTAAGAAGGAAATCCTTATTAGGCGGGAAATTGTGTTCGGGAAATTGATGGAATTGAAGGCTGATAAATCCCTGGGGCCTGATAGGCTGCATCCCAGAGTACTTAAGGAAGTAGCTCTTGAAATAGTGGATGCATTGGTGATCATTTTCCAACAGTCTATCGACTCTGGATTAGTTTCTATGGACTGGAGGGTAGCTAATGTAACACCACTTTTTAAGAAAAGAGGGAGAGAGAAAACTGGTAATTATAGACCGGATGGCCTGACATCAGTAGTGGGGAAAATGTTGGAAACAATGATTAAGGATGAAATAGTAGCACATTTGGAAAGCAGTGACAGGATCGGTCCAAGTCAGCATGGATTTATGAAAGGGAAATCATGTTTGACAAATCTTCTAGAATTTTTTGAGGATGTAACTGGTAGAGTGGACAAGGGAGAACCAGTGGATGTGGTGTATTTGGACTTTCAAAAGGCTTTTGACAAGGTCCCACACAAGAGATTGGTGTACAAAATTAAAGCATATGGTATTGGGGGTAATGTACTGACGTGGATAGAGAACTGGTTGGCAGACAGGAAGCAGAGAGTCAGGATAAACGGGTCCTTTTCAGAATGGCAGGCAGTGACGAGTGGAGTGCCGCAGGGCTCAGTGCTGGGACCCCAACTATTTACAATATACATTAATGATTTTGATGAGGGAATTGAGTGTAATATCTCCAAGTTTGCAGATGATTCTAAGCTGGGAGGTGGTGTGAGCTGTAAGGAGGACGCTAAGAGGCTGCAGGGTGATTTGGACAGGTTAGGTGATTGGGAAAACGCAGGGCAGATGTACTATAATGTGGATAAATGTGAGGTTATCCACTTTGGTGGCAAAAACACAAAGGCAGAATATTATCTGAATGGCGGCAGATTAGGAAAAGGGGAGGTGCAACTAGACATGAGTGTCATAGTACATCAGTGATTGAAAGTTGGAAAGCAAACTTTACTGAAACGTGGTTGCAGGGTGGCCAAGACTGGGAATTAAACGTACAGGGGTATCTGACAATTCGGAAAGATAGACAAGAAGGGAAAGAAGGTGGGGTAGCTCTGTTAATAAAGGATGATATCAGGGCAGTTGTGAGAGACGATATGGGCTCCAATGAACAAAATGTTGAATCATTGTGGGTGGTGATTAGAAATAGTAAGGGGAAAAAGTCACTGGTGGGCGTAGTTTATAGGCCCCCAAATAATAACTTCACGGTGGGGTGGACAATAATCAACGGAATAATGGAGGCATGTGAAAAAGGAATGGCAATAATCATGGTGGATTTTAACTTAAATATCGATTGATCAAAACAAATCGCGTGGGGTAGCCTTGAGGAGGAATTCATAGAATGCATACGGGATTGTTTCTTAGAACAGTATGTTACAGAACCTACAAGGGAGTAAGCTATCTTAGATCTGGTCCTGTGTAATGAGACAGGAATAATAAACGATCTCCTAATAAAAGATCCTCTAGGAATGAGTGATCACAGTATGGTTGAATTTGTAATACAGATTGAGGGTGAGGAAGTTGTGTCTCAAACGAGCGTACTATGCTTAAACAAAGGGGACTACAGTGGGATGAGCGCAGAGTTGGCTAAAGTAGACTGGGAACACAGACTAAATGGTGGCACAATTGAGGAACAGTGGAGGACTTTTAAGGAGCTCTTTCATAGTGCTCAACAAAAATATATTCCAGTGAAAAAGAAGGGCGGTAAGAGAAGGGATAACCAGCCGTGGATAACGAAGAAAATAAAGGAGAGTATCAAATTAAAAACCAATGTGTATAAGGTGGCCAAGGTTAGTGGGAAACTAGAAGATTGGGAAAATTTTAAACGACAGCAAAGAATGACTAAGAAAGCAATAAAGAAAGGAAAGATAGATTACGAATGTAAACTTGCGCAAAACATAAAAACAGATAGTAAAAGCTTTTATCGATATATAAAACGGAAAAGAGTGACTAAAGTAAATGTTGGTCCCTTAGAAGATGAGAAGGGGGATTTAATAATGGGAAATGTGGAAATGGCTGAGACCTTAAACAATTATTTTGCTTCGGTCTTCACAGTGGAAGACACAAAAACCATGCCAAAAATTGCTGGTCACGGGAATGTGGGAAGGGAGGACCTTGAGACAATCACTATCACTAGGAAGGTAGTGCTGGACAGGCTAATGGGACTCAAGGTAGACAAGTCCCCTGGTCCTGATGAAATGCATCCCGGGGTATTAAAAGAGATGGCGGAAGTTATAGCAGATGCATTCATTATAATCTACCAAAATTCTCTGGACTCTGGGGAGGTACCATCGGATTGGAAAGCAGCTAATGTAACCCCTCTGTTTAAAAAAGGGGGCAGACAAAAGGCAGGTAACTATAGGCCGGTTAGTTTAACATCTGTAGTGGGGAAAATGCTTGAAACTATCATTAAGGAAGAAATAGCGGGACATCTAGATAGGAATAGTGCAATCAAGCAGACGCAACATGGATTCATGAAGCGGAAATCATGTTTAACTAATTTACTGGAATTCTTTGAGGATATAATGAGCATGGTGGATGGAGGTGTACCGATGGATGTGGTGTATTTAGATTTCCAAAAGGCATTCGATAAGGTGCCACACAAAAGGTTACTGCAGAAGATAAAGGTACGCGGAGTCAGAGGAAATGTATTAGCATGGATAGAGAATTGGTTGGCTAACAGAAAGCAGAGAGTCGGGATAAATGGGTCCTTTTCGGGTTGGAAATCGGTGGTTAGTGGTGTGCCACAGGGATCGGTGCTGGGACCACAACTGTTTACAATATACATAGATGACCTGGAAGAGGGGACAGAATGTAGTGTAACAAAATTTTCAGATGACACAAAGATTAGTGGGAAAGCGGGTTGTGTAGAGGACACAGAGAGGCTGCAAAGGGATTTAGATAGGTTAAGCGAATGGGCTAAGGTTTGGCAGATGGAATACAATGTCGGAAAGTGTGAGGTCATCCAGCTTGGAAAGAAAAACAGTAAAAGGGAATATTATTTGAATGGGGAGAAATTACAACATGCTGAGGTGCAGAGGGACCTGGGGGCCCTTGTGCATGAATCCCAAAAAGTTAGTTTGCAGGTGCAGCAGGTAATCAGGAAGGCGAATGGAATGTTGGCCTTCATTGCGAGAGGGATGGAGTACAAAAGCAGGGAGGTCCTGCTGCAACTGTATAAGGTATTGGTGAGGCCACACCTGGAGTACTGCGTGCAGTTTTGGTCACCTTACTTAAGGAAGGATATACTAGCTTTGGAGGGGGTACAGAGACGATTCAGAGGGTTACCTTATGATGATAGATTGAGTAGACTGGGTCTTTACTCCTTGGAGTTCAGAAGGATGAGGGGTGATCTTCTAGAAACATTTAAAATAATGAAAGGGATAGACAAGATAGAGGCAGAGTGGTTGTTTCCACTGGTCGGGGAGACTAGAACTAGGGGGCACATGCTCAAAATACGGGGGAGCCAATTTAAAACCGAGTTGAGAAGGAATTTCTTCTCCCAGAGGGTTGTGAATCTGTGGAATTCTCTGCCCAAGGAAGCAGTTGAGGCTAGCTCATTGAATGTATTCAAGTCACAGATAGATAGATTTTTAACCAATAAGGGAATTAAGGGTTATGGGGAGCGGGCGGGTAAGTGGAGCTGAGTCCACGGCCAGATCAGCCATGATCTTGTTGAATGACGGAGCAGGCTCGAGGGGCTAGATGGCCTACTCCTGTTCCTAATTCTTATGTTCTTATGTAACCTTTATGGCTGCTGTCCGAGGGCCATACGGCTCTTTGTCGGCCGGCGGGACACGATGGGCTGAAATGGCCTCCCTCTGCGCTGTAAGTTTCTATGTTTCTATATAGAATGTTCTGCCGGTTACTATTGCATCGGATTAATTTTTGGAGGATTGAATCAGCACAACGACGTAGCGCCGGTCTCGTCCTTCGTTAAAACTAAGAATGATGGAGATGAGCTGCCCTCCCACAGCAGCGCCCCCTCCTGCCAGCGATGAGTGGCGGATCTGGCGGGTTTTTGAAAAGTGGTTGACGGAGTCCGAGCGGGCGAGAGCCGCAGACAGATGTGAGGCAGTCTCCGAGACACAAGTCGGAAGCAGATGTGCATCAGGCGGTCCTGACAGCTTTACTTCTGAGCGAGCTGTCCTGGCCCGAGAAGAGAAAGGCGTCCTGTTATCACATCTGACACGAGACCTCCTAAGCAAGCGCTCTACTCGGAACTCCTTCACAGCAAACGAGCCCCAGGTGGGCAGAGGAAATGTTACAGGGACACCCTCAAAGCCTCCCTGATAAAGTGCAACATCCCCACCCACACCTGGGAGTCCCTGGCCAAAGACCGACCTAAGTGGAGGAAGTGCATCCGGGAGGGCACTGAGCACCTCGAGTCTCATCGCCGAGAGCATGGAGAAACCAAGTGCAGGCAGCGGAAGGAGCATGCGGCAAACCAGACTCTCCACCCACCCTTTCCCTAAGCGAATCTTTGTCCCACCTGTGACAGGGACTGTGGCTCTCGTATTGGACTGTTCAGTCACCTGAGAACTCATGTTAGTGTGAAAGCAAGTCTTCCTCGATTCCGAGGGACTGCGTAAGGAGAAGGAGAGGAGAAATTGGGTTACGGGGGCGGGCGGCGGCAGACCATATTTTGCCCATCCCTGTTCTGGATAATTGTTGCGATCCTGTTTCTGTAGTAAAGATTTCAAAGACAAAGTCAAATAAGAATGTGTGGTTTATTTAATGTCCTGCTCAGCTCTGGCTCTGAGGATTGGGAGTGTGTTTGGCACAGGAGGGAGTGGGATGACAGCTAACCATGTGCTCTGCCCTGGCTCCCAGCCCAGCAGTAGCCTTTGTATCTGCACTAATGCTCTGCCCTCTGTACTCCATCACCCTTCACCCACTCTCACTGCCGACCGGTTCCAACACGTACCACTCGCTCTGCAGCCTGTTAAGTATTATTGTTGTATCAACACGGCCTGAGAGAAAGGCTCCCTGTGGTGATCAGCAGGCAATCTGGGCACAGCCTCTGATCGCGACTTTCTCACTCCACTTCTCTCTGTCATTGTAGATTTAGCAACACAATATAAAACCGGAACATCAATCGTTCTCACATCAAGTAGCTTTCTTAACCATTTCTCAATAATCTCTAACAGTCTCCACGCCTGTTCCTCTCCCTCTCTCTATCTCTCTCTCTGTCTCTCTCGCTCTCTCTCTGTCTCTCTCGCTCTCTCTCTGTCTTTCTCTCTCTGTCTCTCTCTCTCTGTCGCTCTCTGTCTCTCTCTCTGACTGTCTTTCTTTCTGCTGTGCTCTGTCTGTCTCTCTCCCTCTTTCTCTGTCCATTTCTGTCTGTCTCTCTCTGCCTCTCTATCTATCTGCCTCACTGTCTCTCTCTGTCTCTCTGTCTCTCTCTCTGTCTGTCTCTTTGTCTCGCTCTCTGTCTGTCTCTTGTCTCGCTCTCTCTCTGACTCTCTCTCTGACTCTCTCTCTGACTCTGTCTCTCTCTGTCTTTCTCTCTCTCTCTCTCTACCCCTCTCTCTGTCTCTGTCTCTGTCTCTCTCTCTCTCTCTATCTGTGTCAGAATGGCAGGCAGTGACTAGTGGGGTGCCGCAGGGCTCAGTGCTGGGACCCCAGCTTTTTACAATATACATTAATGACTTAGATGAAGGAATTGAGTGTAATATCTCCAAGTTTGCAGATGTCATTAAACTGGGTGGCGGTGTGAGCTGTGAGGAGGACGCTAAAAGGCGTGACTTGGACAGGTTAGGTGAGTGGGCAAATGCATGGCAGATGCAGTATAATGCGGATAAATGTGAGGTTATCCACTTTGGGGGAAAAAACACGAAGGCAGAATATTATCTGAATGGCGGCAGATTAGGAAAGGGGGAGGTGCAACGAGACCTGGGTGTCATGGTTCATCAGTCACTGAAAGTGGGCATACAGGTACAGCAGGCGGTGAAGAAGGCAAATGGTATGTTGGCCTTCGTAGCTAGGGGAATTGAGTATCGGAGCAGGGAGATCTTACTTCAGTTGTACAGGGCCTTAGTGAGGCCTCACCTGGAATATTGTGTTCAGCAGGAAGAGCAGTGCAAGGAAGGTAGTGCAGGGGTCCCCTGCGGTCATCCCCCTGCAAAACAGATACACCGCTTTGAGTACTGTTGAGGGGGATGACTCATCAGGGGAGGGCAGCAGCAGCCAAGTTCATGGCACCGTGGCTGGCTCTGCTGGAGGGCAGGAAAAAGAGTGGGAGAGCGATAGTGATAGGGGATTCGATTGTAAGGGGAATAGATAGGCGTTTCTGCGGCCGCAAACGACACTCCAGGATGGTATGTTGCCTCCCTGGTGCAAGGGTTAAGGATGTCTCGGAGCGGGTGCAGGACATTCTGAAAAGGGAGGGTGAACAGCCAGTTGTCGTGGTGCACATTGGTACCAACGATAAAGGTAAAAAAAAGGGATGAGGTCCTACGAGACGAATTTAAGGAGCTAGGAGCTAAATTAAAACGTAGGACCTCAAAAGTAGTAACCTCAGGATTGCTACCAGTGCCACGTGCTAGTCAGAGTAGGAATCGCAGGATAGCTCAGATGAATATGTGGCTTGAGGAGTGGTGCAGCAGGGAGGGATTCAAATTCCTGGGGCATTGAAACCGGTTCTGGGGGAGGTGGGACCAGTACAAACCGGATGGTTTGCACCTGGGCAGTACCGGAACCAATGTCCTAGGGGGAGTGTTTGCTAGTGCTGTTGGGGAGGAGTTAAACTAATGTGGCAGGGGGATGGGAACCAATGCAAGGAGACAGAGGGAAACAAAAAGGAGACACAAGCAAAAGACAGAAAGGAGATGAGTAAAAGTGGAGGGCAGAGAAACCCAAGGCAAAAAACAAAATGGGCCACTGAATATAAAGGGGCTGCAGCAGGGGTCAAAACTAAAAATCATGGTTTGAAAACTGTATTAAAACACTCTACCTAAATGCATGCAGCATTCGAAATAAAGTAAATGAATTGACGGCACAAATCATTACAAATGGGTATGATTTGGTGGCCATTACAGAAACGTGGTTGCAGGGTGGCCAAGACTGGGAATTAAACATACAGGGGTATCTGACAATTCAGAAAGATAGACAAGAAGGGAAAGGAGGTGGGGTAGCTCTGTTAATAAAGGATGATATCAGGGCAGTTGTGAGAGATGATATTGGCTCGAATGAACAAAATGTTGAATCATTGTGGGTGGAGATTAGAGATAGTAAGGGGAAAAAGTCACTGGTGGGCGTAGTTTATAGGCCCCCAAATAATAACTTCACGGTGGGGCGGGCAATAATCAAGGGAATAATGGAGACATGTGCAAAAGGAACGGCAGTAATCATGGGGGATTTTAACCTACATATCGATTGGTCAAACCAAATCGCACAGGGTAGCCTGGAGGAGGAATTCATAGACTGTATACGGGATTGTTTCTTAGAACAGTATGTTACAGAACCTACAAGGGAGCAAGCTACCTTAGATCTGGTCCTGTGTAATGAGACAGGAATAATAAATGATCTCCAAGTAAAAGATCCTCTCGGAATGAGTGATCACAGTATGATTGATTTTGTAATACAGATTTAGGGTGAGGAAGTAGTGTCTCAAACGAGCGTACTATGCTTAAACAAAGGGGACTACAGTGGGATGAGGGCAAAGTTGGCTAAAGTAGACTGGAAACACAGACTAAAAGGTGGCACAATTGAGGAACAATGGAGGACTTTTAAGGAGCTCTTTCATAGTGCTCAACAAAAATATATTCCAGTGAAAAAGAAGGGCGGTAAGAGAAGGGATAGCCCTAACCCGAACCCTAACCAAGGAAATAAAGGGGAGTAACAAATTAAAAACCAATGCGTATAAGGCGGCCAAGGTTAGTGGGAAACTAGAAGATTGGGAAAATTTTAAACGACAGCAAAGAATGACTAAGAAAGCAATAAAGAAAGGAAAGATAGATTACGAATGTAAACTTGCGCAAAACATAAAAACAGATAGTAAAAGCTTTTATCGATATATAAAACGGAAAAGAGTGACTAAAGTAAATGTTGGTCCCTTAGAAGATGAGAAGGGGGATTTAATAATGGGAAATGTGGAAATGGCTGAGACCTTAAACAATTATTTTGCTTCGGTCTTCACAGTGGAAGACATAAAACCATGCCAAAAATTGCTGGTCACAGGCATGTGGGAAGGGAGGACCTGGAGACAATCACTATCACTAGGGGGGTAGTGCTGGACAGGCTAATGGGACTCAAGGTAGACAATTCCCCTGGTCCTGATGAAATGCATCCCAGGGTATTAAAAGAGATGGCGGAAGTTATAGCAGATGCATTCGTTATAATCTACCAAAATTCTCTGGACTCTGGGGAGGTACCAGCGGATTGGAAAGCAGCTAATGTAACGCCTCTGTTTAAAAAAGGGGGCAGACAAAAGGCAGGTAACTATAGGCCAGTTAGTTTAGCATCTGTAGTGGGGAAAATGCTTGAAACTATCATTAAGGAAGAAATAGCGGGACATCTAGATAGGAATAGTGCAATCAAGCAGACGCAGCATGGATTCATGAAGGGGAAATCATGTTTAACTAATTTACTGGAATTCTTTGAGGATATAATGAGCATGGTGGATAGAGGTGTAACGATGGATGTGGTGTATTTAGATTTCCAAAAGGCATTCGATAAGGTTCCACACAAAAGGTTACTGCAGAAGATAAAGGTACACGGAGTCAGAGGAAATGTACTAGCATGGATAGAGAATTGGCTGGCGAACAGAAAGCAGAGAGTCGGGATAAATGGATCCTTTTCGAGTTGGAAATCGGTGGTTAGTGGTGTGCCACAGGGATCGGTGCTGGGACCAGAACTGTTTACAATATACATAGATGGCCTGGAAGAGGGGACAGAGTGTAGTGTAACCAAATTTGCAGATGACACAAAGATTAGTGGGAAAGCGGGTTGTGTAGAGGATACAGAGAGGCTGCAAAGAGATTTAGATAGGTTAAGCGAATGGGCTAAGGTTTGGCAGATGGAATACAATGTCGGAAAGTGTGAGGTCATCCACCTTGGGAAAAAAAAACAGTAAAAGGGAATATTATTTGAATGGGGAGAAATTACAATATGCTGCGGTGCAGAGGGACCTGGGGGTCCTTGTGCATGAAACTCTTTTTGGGAGTAAACAAAAAACATTAAACCGTGCCCCCCCAAAAAGTTAGTTTGCAGGTGCAGCAGGTAATCAGGAAGGCGAATGGAATGTTGGCCTTCATTGCGAGAGGGATGGAGTACAAAAGCAGGGAGGTCCTGCTGCAACTGTATAGGGTATTGGTAAGGCCGCACCTGGAGTACTGCGTGCAGTTTTGGTCACCTTACTTAAGGAAGGATATACTAGCTTTGGAGGGGGTACAGAGACGATTCACTAGGCTGATTCCGGAGATGAGGGGGTTACCTTATCATGATAGATTGAGTAGATTGGGTCTTTTCTCGTTGGAGTTCAGAAGGATGAGGGGTGATCTTATAGAAACATTTAAAATAATGAAAGGGATAGACAAGATAGAGGCAGAGAGGTTGTTTCCACTGGTCGGGGAGACTAGAACTAGGGGGCACAGCCTCAAAATACGGGGGAGCCAATTTAAAACCGAGTTGAGAAGGAATTTCTTCTCCCAGAGGGTTGTGAATCTGTGGAATTCTCTGCCCAAGGAAGCAGTTGAGGCTAGCTCATTGAATGTATTCAAGTCACAGACAGATAGATTTTTAACCAATAAGGGAATTAAGGGTTACGGGGAGCGGGCGGGTAAGTGGAGCTGAGTCCACGGCCAGATCAGCCATGATCTTATTGAATGGTAGTGCAGGTTCGAGGGGCCGAATAGCCTACTCCTGCACCTATTTTCTCTGTTTCTATGACCCATGTAAATGTTTAGTTTAGGCCTGTGACGGGTCATATAGAACTGGTTGCGTGTTACAACAAGCCAATGAGTTGGGGAAACTTCAACCTGTCGCGTATGCATCCAAAAGTTTGTCTAAAGCTGAAAGAGCCTACAGCATGGTAGAAAAAGAAGCTTTCGCGTGTGTGTTCGATGGTAAAAAGATGCATCACTACCTGTTCGGTCTGAGGTTTGAATTAGAGACCGATCACAAGCCACTCATTTCCAAGAGCAAAGGTGTCAATACCAATGCTTCATCTCGCATCCAAAGCTGGGTGCTGACATTATCTGCCTATGATTATGTCACTCACCACTGAGCTAGATTTTTAACCAATAAGGGAATTAAGGGTTACAGGGAGCGGGCGGGTAAGTGGAGCTGAGTCCACGGCCAGATCAGCCATGATCTTATTGAATGGCGGAGCAGGCTCGAGGGGCCGAATAGCCTACTCCTGTTCCTAATTCTTATGTTCTTATGTTTTTATATGCAGCTCAGCAAAGCACCAGCGGAATCGCCGTTGAGTCTGTGGTCATGGCCATCCAAACCTTTGTCCAGGATCCATGTAGATTTTACAGGTCCCTTCAGGACAAGATGCTTTTAGTGGTGGTGGATGCTGATTCGAAGTGGATAGAATGCATAATCATGTCATCTAGTACGTCCATGGCAACCATAGAGAATCTCAATGTCATTTTCACGACATATGGTCTGCCTGACAGTGGTGCGTGACAATGGGTTGTGCTTCACCAGTCAGGAGTTTCAGGAGTTTGTAAAACTTAACGGTATAAAACATGTAATGTCAGCACCGTTCAAGCCTGCATCCAACGGGCAAGCAGAACGTGCAGTACAAATTATCAAGCAAAGAATGAGGAGAGTAATCCAAGGGTCACTGCAGACCCACTTATCTTGCATACTGCTGAGTTACAGGATAAGACCCCACACACTCACAGGGGTCTAGCCTGCTGAACTCATGATGAAAAAAGGTCTTAAGACCAAGTTATTGCTTGTATACCCGGATTTAAGTAATTATGTTGAATACAGAAGACAGTCAACAAGGGTACCACGATTGTGCAATTGTGTCACGCGAGGTTTCTGTTAATGATCCTGTATATGTGTTGAATTATGGTCAGGGTCCCAAATGGATCACTGGTACGGTCATGGCCAAGGAAGGCAACAGAGTATTTGTTATTAAGCTCAAGAATGGGCAAACTTGCAGGAAACACATGGATCAAACAAAGCTGAGGCACACAGACGAGCCAGAGCAGTCGGACGAAGAAACCGTCGACGACCAACCAACCTACCAGCAGCCTTCAGTGGACTCAAGGGTCATCAGTGAATCCAGAATTTCCATCACTGCCTCTCCGACAGTGCGGCACTCCCTCAGTACTGCCCCTCCGACAGTGCGGCGCTCCCTCAGTACTGCCCCTCCGACAGTGTAGCACTCTCTCAGTACTGCCCCTCCGACAGTACGGCGCTCCCTCAGTACTGCCCCTCTGACAGTGCAGCACTCTCTCAGTACTGCCCCTGTGACAGTGCGGCACTCCCTCAGTACTGCCCCTATGACAGTGCGGCACTCCCTCAGTACTGCCCCTGTGACAGTGCGGCACTCCCTCAGTACTGCCCCTGTGACAGTGCGGCACTCCCTCAGTACTGCCCCTGTGACAGTGCGGCACTCCCTCAGTACTGCCCCTGTGACAGTGCGGCACTCCCTCAGTACTGCCCCTGTGACAGTGCGGCACTCCCTCAGTACTGCCCCTGTGACAGTGCGGCACTCCCTCAGTACTGCCCCTCTGACAGTGCTGCACTCTCTCAGTACTGCCCCTGTGACAGTGCGGCACTCCCTCAGTACTGCCCCTATGACAGTGCGGCACTCCCTCAGTACTGCCCCTGTGACAGTGCGGCACTCCCTCAGTACTGCCCCTATGACAGTGCGGCACTCCCTCAGTACTGCCCCTGTGACAGTGCGACACTCCCTCAGTACTGCCCCTGTGACAGTGCGACACTCCCTCAGTACTGCCCCTGTGACAGTGCGGCACTCCCTCAGTACTGCCCCTCTGACAGTGCTGCACTCTCTCAGTACTGCCCCTGTGACAGTGCTGCACTCTCTCAGTACTGCCCCTCTGACAGTGCGGCACTCTCTCAGTACTGCCCCTGTGACAGTGCGGCACTCCCTCAGTACTGCCCCTGTGACAGTGCAGCACTCCCTCAGTACTGCCCCTGTGACAGTGCGGCACTCCCTCAGTACTGCACTGGCAGAGTCGGTCTACATTATGTGCAGGTGTCTGAATCGGGACTTGAAGGCAGGACCTTCTGACTCAGAGGGGAGAGTGATATCAGTTCAGTCAAACTGACAAATAGAATCAGTTAGTCACATAGCACCAGGGGAGGCCATTCAGCCCATTGAGCCTGTACCGGCTCTTTTAAAGTGTCATCCATTAGCCCCACCCCCCTGCTTTTTCCCACATCCCCACCAAATATTTATCCAATTCCCGTTTGAAAGTTACTATTGAATCTGCTCCCAATGCCCTTTCAGGCAGCGTGTTCCCGATCACAACTCGCTGCATAAAAACATTCTCACCTCTGGTGATTTTATCAATCACCTTCAATCTGTGTCCTCTTCTGGCACTGCAAACTCCTTCTCTCCACCTACTCTCGCAAAGGCTCTCCTCATTTTGAACACCTCTATCAAATCTCCTCTTAACCTTCTCTGCTCTAAGGATCTAACCTTGGCCTCGCCTATTTTTCATCTACATGTTGCCCCTTGGCGAGATAAGAACATAAGAACATAAGAAATAGGAGCAGGAGTAGGCCATACGGCCCCTCAAGCCTGCTCCGCCATTTAATACGAGCATGGCTGATCTGATCATGGACTCAGCTCCATTTCCCCGCCCACTCCCCATAACCCCTTATTCCCTTATCAGTTAAGAAACTGTCTATATCTGTCTTAAATTTATTCAATGTCCCAGCTTCCACAGCTCTCTCTGGCAGCAAGTTCCACAGATTTACAATCCTCTGAGAGAAGAAATTACTCCTCATCTCAGTTTTAAATGGGCGGCCCCTTATTCTAAGATCATGCCCCCTAGTTTTAGTCTCCCCCATCAGTGGAAACATCCTCTCTGCATCCACCTTGTCAAGCCCCCTCATAATCCCAAACGTTTCGATAAGATTGTTATGTATTTAACCCTTAACAACCTGTATCACACCACCACCAGAGGGCCTACCTGTTGGTGTCCCAAGGAATCCCTGCACTCTGGAGTCTAATTAAAGGAGCTGAGGTCACACTTACTCATTGCTCACAGTACTCAGTTTCATCCTTTATAATGAGCGTAACAATTGGCGACGAGATAACGAACAACCGCGCGAAAATGCAAAGAACTGTTGGTATCCTGGAGAAGTTCTCAGAAGGAGACAATTGGGAGGCCTTCGTGGAGAGACTCGACCAATACTTCGTGGCCAATGAGCTGGGAGGGGACGAGAATGCCACCAAACGAAGGGCGATCCTCCTCACCGTCTGTGGGGCAACAACCTATGGCCTCATGAAGAATCTACTAGCTCCGGTAAAACCAACAACCAAATCCTATGGAGAATTGTGTTCGCTGGTCCGGGAGCACCTAAATCCTAGGGAAAGCATTTTGATGGCGAGGTATCGGTTCTACACGTGTCAACAGTCGGAGGACCAGGAAGTGGCGAGCTACATCGCTGAAATAAGGCGCCATGCAGGTCATTGCGAATTTGACGGATTCCTTGAACAAATACTGAGAGACTTTTTGAGCTTGGCATTGGCCATGAGGTAATCCTTCGCAAACTATTGACTGTTGAAACACCGAATCTCAGCAAAGCCATAACAATAGCCCAGGCACTTATGTCCACCAGCGATAACACCAAACAAGTCTCGCAACATAAAGAGGTTTCGGCCAGTTCTGTGCACAAAGTAACGTTGTTTTCGAGCAGGAATATACATGGCAGAACGTACACGCCGGCTGCTGCTGCCCAACCTCAGATGACCCAGAGTCCGCCATCAATTGTTAATGTGAGGCGGTTAACACCTCGTTGGCGTTGTGGAGGTGATCATCGGCCCCATCAATGCTGCTTTAAGCTCTATGTGTGCAATGGCTACAGAACAATGGGACACTTCCAGTGAATGTGCAGGCGAGCTGAAAACCACCACATTGCAGAAGAGTATCGATCCACTGTGGATCAGGTTTAAATTGAAACTCGAACCGGGGAGGCAGAAGTGTGCGGGGTACACACCTTCACCACGAAATGTCCACCAATAATGTTAAAAGTTGAACTGAACGGAATTCCAGTATCCATGGAACTGGACACGAGTGCGAGTCCGTCCATAATGAGCAAAAAGGCCTGCGACAGGCTGTGGTGCAACAAGGCACACAGGCCCAAGCTTAGCCCCATTCACACCAAACTAAGGACTTACACCAAGGAACTAATCCCTGTAATTGGCAGTGCAGAGGTCAAAGTCTCCTATGATGGAGCGGTGCACGAACTCCCGCTGTGGATTGTACCAGGGGATGGCCCCACATTGTTCGGCAGAAGCTGGCTGAGAAAAATCCGCTGGAACTGGGACGACATCCGAGTGCTTTCGTCCATCGACGACGCCTCATGTGCCATGGGTCTGAGCAGATTTCCATCGTTGCTCGAGCCAGGCATTGGAAGCTTCTCGGGGGTGAAAGATCCACTTGGATCCTGGTGTACGACCCATTCACTACAAGGCACGGGTGGTACCGTACATGATGCGTGAGAAAGTGGAAATTGAGCTGGACAGTCTGCAGCGAGAAGGCATCATCGCACCGGTGGAATTAAACGAGTGGGCCAGTCCGATTGTTCCAGTTCTCAAAGGTGACTGCACGGTCAGAATTTGTGGGGACTATAAAGTAATGTTTGACCGTTTTTCGCTACAAGACCAATACCCGCTAGCCAAGGCAGACGACCTACTTGCGACCCTGGCTGGAGGGAAGACCTTCACCAAGTTGGATCTGACCTTGGCCTACATGACGCAGGACCTGGAGGAATCTTCGAAAGGCCTCACCTACATCAACATGCACAAAGGTCTGTTCATCTATACCAGATGCCCGTTCGGGATTCGGTCGGCCGCGGCAATCTTCCAACGGAACATGGAGAGCCTGCTAAAGTCGGTTCCTCGCACCTTGGTTTTCCAAGACAACATACTGGTCACAGGTCGGGACACCATCGAACACTTGAAGAATCTGGAAGAGGTTCTAATTCGGCTGGATCACGTGAGACTCAGGTTGAAACGCTCAAAGTGTGTTTTCCTGGCCCCAGAGGTCGAGTTCTTAGGGAGAAGAATCGCGGCAGACGGCATCAGACCCACTGACGCCAAGACGGAGGCCATCAAGAACACGCCGAGACCACAGAACGTGACGGAGCTGCGCTCGTTCCTGGGACTCCTCAACTATTTCGGTAATTTCCTACCCGGGTTAAGCACCCTGCTAGAACCTCTCCATGTGCTACTGCGCAAGGGAGATGACTGGGTAAGAAAGTCAGAAATTAGTTATGTTCGAACAAACTGTTCTGTATAACCCATGTAAACGATTAGTGCGAGCTTGCGATGTATCGTCATACGGTGTCGGGTGTGTGTTACAACAAGCTAACGAATCGGGAACATTGCAACCGGTCGCCTGTGCGTCCAGGAGTCTGTCCAAGGCCGAAAGGGCCTACAGCATGATCGAAAAAGAAGCTCTGGCGTGAGTTCACAGGGTGGAAAAAATGCATCAGTATTTGTTTGGTCTCAAGTTTGAGCTAGAAACTGACCATAAGCCGCTCATATCGCTATTCTCAGAGAGCAAAGGGATTAACACCAATGCCTCTGCCCGCATCCAAAGATGGGCGTTCACGCTGTCGGCTATGTAATCCGCTAGAGACCAGGCACAGAGAACTGTGCGATGCTCTCAGTTGGCTACCATTGTCCACCGCCTGCAGACTTGCTCATGATGATGGAAGTATTCGAAAACGAACAGTCACCCGTTATGGCCCGCCAGATCAGGAATTGGACCAGCCAGGATGCTTTACTGTCCCTGGTAAAAAAAAACGGTGTCCTCCATGGGAGCTGGTCCAGCGTCCCAGCGGAGATGCAGGAGGCGATTAAACCGTTCCACAGACGCAAAGACAAAATGTCCCTGCAGGCGAACTGTCTTTTGTGGGGTGATCGCATGGTCTTGCCCAAGAAAGGCAGAGAAACGTTCATACGTGACCTACACAGCACCCACCCAGGCATTGTAATGATGAAAGCCATAGCCAGATCCCATGTGTGGTGGCCTGGCATCGACTCAGATTTAGAGCCATGCGTGTGCCAATGCAACACTTGCTCTCAACTGAGCAATGCACCCAGAGAGGCACCGCTAAGTTTGTGATCGTTACCCTCTAAACCGTGGTCTAGGATCCACATTGACTATGCGAGCCCATTCCGATGCAAAATGTTCTTGGTTGTCGTGGATGCTTATTCAAAGTGGATTGAATGCATAATAATGTCTGTAAGCACGTCCACCACCACCATCGAAAGCCTACGAGCCATGTCTGCCACACACGACCTGTCTGATGTCCTAGTCAGCGAAAATGGGCTTTACTTCACCAGTGCTGAATTTAAGGAATTCATGACCCGCAATGGGATCAAGCACATCACATCTGCCCCGTTTAAGCCCGCATCCAATGGCCAGGCGGAATGAGCAGTTCAGACCATCAAGCAAAGCTTGAAACGCGTGTCGGAAGGCTCCTCGCAGACACTCCTGTCCCGAGTTCTGCTCAGCTACCGCACCAGACCCCACTCGCTCACCGGGGTTCCCGCAACCAAGCTGCTCATGAAGAGGTCACTCAAAACAAGGCTCTCTCTTGTCCACCCTGACCTCCATGACCTCCATGGGCAGGCGGCATCAACAAAGCATGTACCATGATCGCGTAAACTTGTCTAGCGACATTGAGGTCAATGACCCTGTGTTTGTACTCAATTATGGACATGGTCCCAAATGGCTTGCTGGCACCGTCATAGCCAAAGAAGCGAGTAGAGTGTTTCAGGTCAAACTTGCTAATGGACTAACGTACAGAAAGCATTTGGACCAAATCAAATTGCGGTTCACTAATAGCTACGAGCAACTCGAAGAGGACACCACCAACTTCAACCCTCCAACACACACACAAGTGGCAACCGACATCATGGTTGACCACGAAGCCGAACTCACCATCCCCAGCCCCGGCAAGGCCGGCTGCCCAACAGCCCAGTGAAGAACCAACCAACTCACCCACACCTGCATTTGTACCGAGACGATTGACAAAGGAGCGAAAAGCCCCAGATCGTCTCACACTGTAAATAAGTGTACTGTTGACTTTGGGAGGGAATGATGTTATGTATTTAATGCTTGGCAACCTGTATCACACCACCACCAGAGGGCCTACCTGTTGGAGTCCCAAGGGATCCCAGCATCCCTTGGGAGCACTGTATATAAGCAGGTCTCCCACGAGGTACCTGCACTCTGGAGTCTTATTAAAGGAGATAAGGTCACACTTACTCATTGCTCACAGTACTCAGTTTCATTCTTTATTATGAGCGTAACAAAGATCATCTCTCATTCTTCTGAATTCCAATGAGTAGAGGCCCAACCTACTCAACCTTTCCTCATAAGTCAACCCCCTCATCTCTGGAATCAACCGAGTGAACCTTCTCTGAACTGCCTCCAAAGCAAGTATATCCTTTCGTAAATATGGAAACCAAAACTGCACGCAGTATTCCAGGTGTGGCCTCACCAATACCCTGTATAACTGTAGCAAGACTTCGCTGCTTTTATACTCCATCCCCTTTGCAATAAAGGCCAAGATACCACTGGCCTTCCTGATCACTTGCTGTACCTGCATACTATCCTTTTGTGTTTCATGCACAAGTACCCCAGGTCCCTCTGTACTGCAGCACTTTGCAATCTTTCTGCATTTAAATAATAACTTGCTCTTTGATTTTTTTCTGCCAAAGTGCATGACCTCTCACTTTCCAACATTATACTCCATCTGCCAAATTTTTGCCCACTCACTTAGCCTGTCTATGTTCTTTTGCAGATTTTTTGTGTCCTCCTCACACATTGCTTTTCCTCCCAGCTTTGTATCGTCAGCAAACTTGGCTACGTTACACTCAGCCCCTACTTCCAAGTCGTTAATATAGATTGTAAATGGTAGACGATGTCAGTTTCCACATGTACGCCGATGACACCCAGCTCTACCTCTCCCCCACTTCTCACAACCCCTCCGCGGTCTCTGATTTGTCAGACTGCTTGTCCCACATCCAGTTTTGGATGAGTAGAAATTTTCTCCAATTGAATATTCGGAAGATCAAAGACATTGTTTTCGGTCCACGCCACAAACTCCGTTCCCTAGACACTGACTCCATCCCTTTCCCAACTCCTGTCTGAGGCTGAACCAGACTGTTCGCAACCTTGGTGTCGTATTTGACCCTGAAATGAGCTTCTGACCACGTGTCCTCTCCATAAATATGACCGGCTATTTCTATCACCCGACTCCGCCCCTGCCTCAGCTCATCCATTGCTGAAACCCTCATCCCTGCCTTTGTTACCTCTAGACTTAACTATTCACAATAAAATGAAACAACATAAAGGACTGACCTGAGGGCAGAGAGGATCTGCGTGCACCATCGTCTCCAGGCCTGTGGGAGATAGAGCAGTGTTAGACCGAGAGAGAGAGAGAGAGAGTGAGAGGGAGGGAGAGAGAGAGAGAGAGAGACAGAGAGTGTCATGTATGTAACCACAATGTAACACCACTGTATTACTGTATACACACAACCTAGATGCACACCTTGACCACAAGGGGTGAACTTGTGGGAGATACTCCTTACCTGATCTCCCAGGTATATAAAGGGAGGTCCCACGCAGGGTCATCACTTGTGGAGTGCTGTGAGTAAAGAGTTCAGGTCACAGAGTGACCTTGTCCCCAGAATGTGCCTCGTGTAGTTTCATGCTGTAGACTAAGGACTTTACATTGGCGACGAGAAACGGTATTCACGATCCACGAGAATGGCCACAGGTAGCACAGAGGAACGGTACTGTGTTGGGGAAGACTGGGACGATTTTGTTGAGAGGTTTCAGCAAAGCTTCGTTACGAAAGAATGGCTGGGGGATGCAGCGGCCGACAAGCGAAGGGCTCATCACTTGACCAGCTGCGGACCAAAGACTTACACACTCATGAAGGACTTACTAGCACCCGAAAAGCCGTCGGACAAAACCTTTGAAGAACTTAGCAAATTGATCGGGGAACACCTCAAACCGGTGAGCAGCGTACATACGGCATGATACAGATTCTACACCCACTGACGTCGTGAAGGACAGAGCATACCGGACTTCGTAGCGGAACTCCGGCATTTGGCCAGCCTCAGTAAGTTCACAGACACCTGCAGGGGGGAGATGCTAAGGGACTTCCTTATCGAGGGCATCGGTCACGCGGGAATTTTCCGCAAATTAATTGAGACCAAGGATTTGACCTTGGAAGTGGCGGCGTTGATAGCTCAAACTTTCATGGCGGGGGAGGAAGAGACGAAAATAATATACGCGCACAATTCTGCCTCTAACGCGGCGATGGGTCAGGGAGTCAACAGCATCAATGCCCCGCAGGCAGGCAGGGGCAGTCCGACACTCCCCAGGCAGCAATAGACCCCAGAGTAGGACTATGTGTGACTCCAGACCCACAGCGATGTGATTGACCCTTCACTGCCCTCTGAAATGGCCCAGCGAGACACTCAGTTGTCACCACACGGACTGCAGCATTGAAGAAAACGGCTCACCACCACCTTCTCACGGGCAACTGGGGAGGGGCAATAAATGCCGGCCTTGCCAGCGACGCCCACATCCCGTGAATGAATTTTTTTGAAACAGTTCTAAACCTGGCCAGGACAGGATGTGAATGTTTGAGGAGAGGGGTCATTAGCGTTACCGAGGTACTTACAGCCAGGGCAGCTTGTCACTATAGTTCCTGAACACAATTGTGCCATGTGTGATCTGTATCAAATGTTAATGCTTGCGTAGCACTTACTCTGAGCTAAAGAACTGTTTGTCTCTCCCCCCCCACCCTCTGCCAGTTGAAAGTAATGCTTTGAATGTGCCCAATTGAGTAATGCCAGGTAAGAGATTTAAGGTTTGTCACTGTGTCGCCCTCAGGGTCCTTGATGACCCAGTCAGTGCCATACTGACATATTTGTCTTTACTACTAACCTTGGAACTGGAGAGATGTCGACTGTGACGCCAACAGTTTTGGCAACAGACTGTTTAGAGGAGCCGATCCCAAAAACTGCCCCAAAGTTAATACAGCCCCTTTGATCTGCTGGAGTATTTTCCCATGAATTGTTCTCATATTGATTACCAAAGCAATTGGTGACATAGCCTGACAAGTCTTTGAACGGTGGAGGGGGGGGGGGGGGGGGACAATTTTATCCTGAGCCGCCCTACCCCGCGGGGAACTGCCGGGATGGATGGATGGGAGGCCAAGCGCTGACTTTACAGCCCAGAGACAGTATGGGGAGTGGGGTAATACTGGCATCCCATCCCATCGCGTGGTGATTCCTGCCCGGCGAGTTTGGTAAAAGTGATACCCCCCCCCACCCCCGGGTCTCTGTGTGGCAGCCTCGTCAGAGGTTTTAATTTCTCCAGCCTCCCTGTGCATGGTTTCAGCGGGTCACCCAAGTCAGGGGGTCCCCCGTTACTGGCTGATGCTTGGCAGTGCTTACGGTCTTGTATGTATTGTCGCCATTGGGTTAATCAAGATCTGGTCAGTTACAAGCGATCTGTAAAGATGCAATGGGTTTTCCTGAATTTGTTAAGGCCCCTAGTTAATACGCAGCGAGGGTGTTACCATTCATCTGGACTTGGTTGGCTGTGAGGACAAGTGTACCCACTGTAGCCGAACTCCCTCCTCCTGCTCCAGGCCAAGCAATGGAAGATACGTTCAGGAAAGGGGTACTGAGGTGAATGATCAGCCATGATCTTATTGAATGGTGGTGCAGGCTCGAAGGGCCGAATGGCCTACTCCTGCACCTATTTTCTATGTTTCTATGTTTCAACAGAGACAATGGCAGGCTGAACAGACATTCACGCCATCACAGCGGACAATGCGGTCCGGGATGGGGCCACTGACACCCACTAATGGGGTACTTAAGAGCAGTCAAAGGGACAGTCAGCGCGGAATGCCTGGCCACAGTCCCTTTGTTCCCAACAATGGAAACGTTAACTCATGCTGGAGGTGTGGGGGAAAACACTCAGCCAGATCTTGCAGATTTTGTCTGCAGGAACTGCAATCTCAATAGCCACTTAGCTCGAATGTGCAGGAAGCCTGCAACCAGACTAATATATGAGGCAGAGGGACCGGAAGAGGGTCCTTTGAGGCAGGATGATTTTTGGGGCAAATCGATGGACGCCGAGGTTCAGCAGGTCCATGCGGCGAACAGTTCATACACCTAAACGCCACCAATGATGAGGAGGGTTTTATTAAATGGCATTCCAGTACGCATGGAGCTGGACACTGGGGCCAGCCAGTCACTCAAGGGCGTTCAGCAATTTGAGAAGCTACGGCCACTTAAAGCCAGTAGACACAAATTAGCACGTGTTGAGACACAATTACGGACTTACACTAAAGAAATCATTCGGTGCTAGGCAGTGCAATGTTGGCTGTCACACACAATGGGTTAGTGAATCGGCTGCCGGTCTGGATTGTCCCGGGCAATGGTCCCACACTGTTGGGGAGGAGCTGGTTAGCCGAGATGAACTGGAAATGGGGGGATGTTCACACACTGTCACCTGTGGAGCAAAGTTCGTGCTCACAAGTCCTACAACAATTCGATTCACTATTCCAACCTGGGGTCGGGACTTTCAAAGGCACCAAAGTAGTAATACACATCACCCCGGACGCCAGGCCAGTGCACCACAAAGCCAGAGCGGTGCCGTATGTGATGCGGGAAAAAATCGAGAGCGAATTGGACCAGCTGTTGAGAGAGGGCATCATCTCGCCTGTTGAATTCAGCGACTGGCCGAGCCCCATCGTTCCTGTCCTAAAAGCGGATGGCTCTGTCAGGATCTGTGGGGACTACAAGGACACCATCAATCGGATGTACCTACAAGATCAATACCCGCTCCCGAGAGCAGAGGACCTTTTCGCCTCGCTGGCATGCGGCAAGCTGTTCACCAAGTTGGACCTCACATCAGCCTATATGACCCAGGAACTGGCCGACGAATCGAAACTACTGACCACCATCACCACGCACAAGGGACTGTCCGTTTATAACAGGTGCCCATTTGGCATTCGATCAGTGCCCGTGATTTTTCAACGAAACATGGAAAGCCTGCTCAAATCCATTCCTGGAATGATCATATTCAAGGACGACATCCTCATCATGGGTCGTGACACCGAGGAACACCTCCACAACCTGGAGGAGGTGCTACGCCGACTGGACCGGGTAGGCCTGCGACTCAAGAAGTCTAAATGTGTGTTCTTAGCTCCCGAGGTTGAGTTTCTGGGCAGGAGGGTTGCTGCAGATGGGATTCGGCCCACCGAATCCAAAACAGAGGCGATTCGACGAGCACCCAGGCCCTGCAACACATCGGAGCTGCGTTCATTCCTGGGACTGTTGAACTATTTCGGGAACTTTCTGCCGAACTTCAGCACATTGTTAGAGCCGCTGTACGTGCTCCTGCGTAAGGGTTGCGATTGGTTTTGGGGGGACTTTCAGGAACGGGCTTTTGATCGGGCGCGAAACCTACTGTGTTCAAACAAGTTGTTGACTCTGTACGACCCCTGTAAAAAATTGGTTCTGACGTGAGGCATCGTCCCATGGGGTTGGGTGCGTGTTGTAGCAGGGAAATGCTGAGGGTCAACTACAACCTGTGCCTTATGTCTCCAGGTCGCTCTCTCAAGCAGAACGGGGATATGGGATGGTCGAGAAGGAAGCGCTTGCATGTGTCTATGGTGTAAAAAAAATGCATCAGTACCTCTTTGGTAGGAAGTTTGAATTAGAGACGGACCACAAGCCATTAACATCCCTGTTGTCAGACAAAAAGGCTATCAATGCCAACGCATCAGCTCGCATATAGCGATGGGCTCTCACGCTGGCTGCCTATGACTACTCCATCATACCGGCCCGGCACCGAAAATTGCGCTGACGCGCTCAGCAGGCTTCCACTGGCCACCACTGAGGGGGCCGGAGCAAAGCGCTGAGATGGTCATGGCTGTCGATGCTTTCGACAGCACAGGCTCCCCCATCACAGACCGCCAGATCAAAATCTGGACCAACAGAGATCCCCTCCTATCCCTGATAAAGAAATGTGTCCTGACTGGGGATTGGGCGCCCGCACACGGTGCATGTCCTGAGGAGGTCAGACTGTTCCACAGACGGATGGATGAGCTCTCCATCCAAGCTGACTGCCTACTATGGGGCAGCTGGGTAGTTATGCCCCAGAAGGGCAGGGAGGCATTCATCAGGGAACTCCACAGCGAGCACCCAGGCATTGTGCTGATGAAGGCCATTGCCCGGTCACACGTTTGGTGGCCTGGGATTGATTCAGACCTGGAACACCGTGTTCGCAGGTGCACGACGTGTGCCCAGCTGGGTAATGCCCCCAGGGAGGCCCCGCTCAGGCCCTGGCCCACCAGGCCATGGTCACGCATTCATGTTGACTACGCGGGCCTGTTCATGGGAAAGATGTTCCTTATTGTGGTAGATGCGTACTCGAAATGGATCGAGTGCATCATTCTGAATTCATGCACGTCATCCACCACTGTGGAAAGCCTACGTGTGATCTTTGCAACACATGGCTTGCCGGACATCCTGGTTAGTGATAATGGCCCGTGTTTCACGAGCTACGAATTCCGGGAGTTTATGTCGGGCAATGGCATCAACCACGCCAGGACAGCACCGTTCAAGCCAGCCTCCAATGACCAGGCGGAACGTGCGGTCCAAATCATTAAGCAAGGTATGCTCAGGATTTAAGGACAATCCCTACAATGCCGCCTATCCCGCCTCCTGCTGGCCTATAGGTCCCGACCGCACTCGCTCACGGGGGGTCCCGCCCGCAGAGCTACTTATGAAACGGACACTCAAAACTCGGTTGTCCCTCATCCACCCAGTCCTGACCGACATAGTTGAGGGCAAGCGCAAGTCACAAAACGAGTACCATGACCGCAATGCGAGGGGGAGATGTATAGAAATAAATGATCCTGTATTCGTCCTCAATCACGCCATGGGGCCCAAATGGCTTGAGGGCACTGTAATTGACAAAGAGGGGAATAGGGTTATCGTGGTAAAACTCAACAATGGTCAGATATGCCGTAAGCATCTGGACCAAGTGAAAAAAAGGTTCAGCTTGGACACGGAGGAACCTGAAGAAGACCATGAGATGGAGCTCACACTGCCGCCAGTGAATGAGCAACAAGAGCAATCAGCAGAATGCACAGTCCCTGCGGTCAGCCCAGACAGGCCGGAATCACCACAGGTGACAGACACTCACATCAACGTCCAACAACCAGAGCCCCAACTGCGGCGCTCCACGAGTGAGCGGAGACCACCGGAAAGACTAAACCTATGATCCTAACACGACTTTGAGGGGGGTGGGGGGAGGGAAGGTGATGTCATGTATGTAACTACAATGTAACACCACTGTATTACTGTCTGCACTCAACTTAGATGCACACCTTGACCACAGTGGGTGAACTTGTGGGAGACACTCCTTACCTGATCTCCCAGGTCTATAAAGGGAGGTCCCACACAGGGTCATCACTTGTGGAGTGCTGTGAATAAAGGTTCAGGTCACAGAGTGACCTTGTCCCCAGAATGTGCCTCATGTGGTTTCATGCTGTAGAGTAAGGACTTTACAGAGAGAGAAGTGGGGGGGGGGGGGGAGAGTCAGAGAGACAGAGAGAGAGTCAGAGAGACAGAGACAGAGAGAGAGTCAGAGAGAGAGAGAATCAGAGAGAGAGAGAGAGAGAGAGAGAGAGACCCAGAGAGAGAGAGGGAGTCAGAGAGAGAGAGTCAGAGAGAGGGAGAGAGAGAGTCAGAGAGTCAGAGAGACAGAGAGAGAGACAGAGAGAGACAGAGAGACAGAGACAGAGAGAGAGAGAGAGACAGACAGAGAGAGAGAGAGAGAGACAGAGAGAGAGAGAGGACAGAGAGAGAGAGGACAGACAGAGAGAGACAGAGAGAGAGAGGACAGAGAGAGAGAGAAGACAGAGGGGCAGGGAGAAAGAGAGACAGAGAGAGGGGGGGAAATACAGAGAGAGCCAGAGAGACAAACAGAGAGACAGAGGTGGAGAGAGAGAGAGAGAGAAAGACAGGTACACTTACTCCGATGAATGCCCGCTCACACTCACACTCTCACACTGGAAAGGTCCCACAGTGGTTATTTTATTGGACCAGTAATCCAGAGGCCTGGACTAATAATCCAGAGACGTGAGTTCGAATCCCACCACGGCAGCTGCGGGAATTTAAATTCAGTTAATTAAATAAATATGGAATTAAGAAGCTAATATCAGTGATGGTGACCTTGAAACTACCATACTGTCGGGAAAAAACCCAACTGATTCACTAATGTCCTTTAGGGAAGGAAATCCACCGTCCCTACCCGGTCTGGGCCTACATGTGACTCCAGACCCACAGCAGTGGTTGAATCTTACCTGCCCTCTGAAATTGCCGAGCCAGCCACTCAGATGTACCAAACCGCTATGACAAAGTCAGCACTGTGGGAGCACCTTCACCACACGGACTGCAGCGGTTCAAGAAGGCGGCTCCCACCACCTTCTCAAGGGGCAATTAGGGACGGGCAATAAATGTTGGCCTGGTCAGTGACGCCCACATCTCTGTGAATGAATAAAATAAAAACACACACTCTCACACTCTCACCCACACGCTCACACTCCCACACGCTCACCCTCACACTCTCACACCCTCACACTCTCGCACTCTCATGCGCACACTGGTGAGCTGAATTGGTTTGTATAATGCTCTCACAATACCTCTGACTTTCCTCTCTCTCTTGCTCTCTCACCTTCTCATGCATGGCTTTGCGATTTTTCTTCGTTTTATTCAGGAACTGTTTCAAACTTCCGGAAGACAGGTACTCAGTGATAAATATAACCTGGGGAGAAGACCAATGGGAGTGGTTATTGGAGACAGGTAAAGAAAGAACAGAATGGCTTCATAGAAACATAAAAATTTCGAGCACAAGAGGTGGTCATTTGGCCCATCGTGTCTGTGCCGGCCAAAAAAGAGCAAATAATTATTACAAATCTATGCCCAATGGTCACTGATCCCTCTGCAAAGGGAAACAGGTCCTTCCTAGCCACTCTATCAAAACCCTCATAATTTTATACACCTCAATAAGCTCTCCCCTCTGCCTCCTCTGTTCCAAAGAAAACAACCCCAGCCTATCCAATCTTTCCTCATCGCTAAAATTCTCCAGTCCAGGCAACATTCCTGTAAATCACCTCTGTACCCACTCTGGAGCAAACACAACATTCCTGTAATGTGGGACCAGAACTGCACGCAGTGCTCCAGCTGTGGCCTAACTAGTGTTTTATACTCAGTTAGTATTCCTCTACTCGGAACTCCTACACAGCAAACGAGCCAAAGGTGAGCAGAGGAAACATTTCAAGGACACCCTCAAAGCCTCCCTGATAAAGTGCAACATCCCCACTGACACCTGGGAATCCCTGGCCAAAGACCGCCCTAAGTGGTGGAAGAGCATCTGGGAGGGCGCTGAGCACCTCGAGTCTCGTCGCCGAGAGCATGCAGAAACCAAGCGCAGGCAGCGGAAGGAGCGTGCGGCAAACCAGTCCCACCCTCCCCTTCCCTCAACCACTGTCTGTCCCACCTGTGACAGAGACTGTAATTCCCGTATTGGACTGGAAGCAAGTCTTCCTCGGTTCCAAGGGACTGCCTATGATGATGATGAAGTAGTGTGTTATAGAGTTCAAGCATAACCTCCCCGATCTTATATTCTATGTCTTGTCTAATAAAGGCAAGCATTCCGTATGCCTTCTTAATCACCTTATCCACCTGGCCTGCTACCTTCAGGGATCTGTGGACCTGCACTCCCAGGTCCCTCTGTTCCTCTACACTTCTCAGTGTCCTACCATTTAATGTATATTCCCTTGCCTTGTTGGCCCTCCCCAAATGCATTACCTCACACTTCTCCAGATTGACTGCCATTTGCCACTGTTCTGCCCACCTGACCAGTTTATTGATATCTTCCTGCAGTCTACAGCTTTCTTCCTCGCTCTCAACGACTACCAAAGCCTGTTATGTGGCACTTTACCGTACGCCTTTTGAAAGTCCATGTACTCCACATCAATCGCAATGCCCTCTCCAACCCGCTCAGTTACTTTATCAAAGAACTCAGTCAAGCAGGCTCGAGGGGCAGTGGGCCTACTCCTGCTCCTATTTCTTATGTTCTTATAAGTTCGTCAAACACGATTTGCTTTTAACAAATCCGTGCTGGCTTTCATTTATTAACCCATAGTTTTCCAAGTGTCATTTAATTGCGTACCGAATTATAGAAACATAGAAACATAGAAATTTACATTGTGTCCGCGCCGGTCGACAAAGAGCCGCAAGGCCCTCGGTCAGCAGCCCTGCAGGTTACATATAAACCTATGACCAATAACGGAAAGGTAAAGAGCACCCGGCCCAACCAGTCCGCCCCACACAACTGCGACACCCCTTATACTGAAACATTCTCCACTCCACCCCAACCGGAGCCATGTGATCTCCTGAGAGAGGCATAAACCAGATAAAAACCCAGGCCAATTTAGGGAGAAAAATCTGGGAAAATTCCTCTCCGACCCATCCAGGCGATCGACATTAATCCAGGAGATCACCCTGGCCGTATTCTATTCCCTGCAGTACTTACCATTATATCTGCACCGTCCAACAAAAGGTCATCCAGTCTAATCCCAATTACCAGCTCTAGGTCCGTAACCCTGCAGGTTACTACACTTTAAGTGCCCATCCAACCATCTCTTAAAAGTGGTGAGGGTTTCTGCATCCACCACTCTTCCAGGCAGCGAGTTCCAGATCCCCACAACCCTCTGCGTAAAGAAACCCCCCCGTCAAATCCCCTCTAAACCTTCCACCAACCACCTCTAAGCTATGCCCCCTCATAATAGACCCCTCCACCAATGGAAATGGGCCCTTACTATCCACTATGTGCAGGCCCCTCAATATTTTGTACACCTCAATCAGGTCTCCTCTCAACCTCCTCTGTTCCAATGAGAACAAACCCAGCCTATCCAATCTGTTCTCATAACTAAGATTCTCCATTCCAGGCAGCATCCTAGTAAATCTCCTCTGCACCCTCTCCAGTGCAATCACATCCTTCCTATAATACGGTGACCAGAACTGCACGCAATACTCCAGCTGTGGCCTAACCAAAGTATTATACAATTTAAGCATAACCTCCCTGCTCTTATATTCTATGCCTCGGCCAATAAAGGCAAGCATTCCGTATGCCTTCTTAACCACCTTATCCACCTGGCCTGCTACTTTCAGGGATCTGTGGACAAGCACTCCAAGGTCCCTTTGTTCAACTACACTTCTAAGTGGCCTACCATTTAATCTGTATACCCTTTCCTTATTAGCCCTCCCGAAGTGCATCACCTCACACTTCTCTGAATTGAATTCCATTTGCCACTGCTCTGCCCATCTGACCAGTCGATTGATATCCTCCTACAGCCCATGACTTTCCTCTTCATTATCAACCACACAGCCAATTTTAGTGTCGTCTGCAAACTTCTTAATCATACTCCCTATATTCAAATCTAAATCATTGATATATATCACAAAAAGCAAGGGACCCAGCACTGAGCCCTGTGGAACCCCACTGGAAACATCCTTCCAGTCACAAAAACATCCATCAATCATTACCCTTTGCTTCCTACCTCCAAGCCAATTTTGGATCCAACTTGCCACTTTGCCCTGGATCCCGTGGGCTTTTACCTTCATGACCTGTCTACCATGCGGGATCTTATCAAAAGCTTTGTTAAAGTCCATATATACTACATCATACGTGTTATGTATTTTACCCCTTGTAACCTGTATGACACCTGACCACCAGAGGGCCCACCTAGTGGAGTCTCAAGGGATCCCAGCATCCCTTGGAAGCATGGTAAATAAGCAATCCACCCACGAAGTACCTGTACTCTGGAGTCTTATTAAAGGAGCTAAGGTCACACTTGCTCATTGTACACAGCACTCAGTTTCATCCTTTATTATGAGTGTACCAATTGGCGACAAGGTAACGAACAACAGCGCGAAAATGTAAAGAACATTTGGTATCCTGGAGAAGTTCTCAGAAGGGGATGATTGAGAGGCCTTCATGGAGAGACTGGACCAATACTTCGTGGCCAACGAGCTGGAAGGGGACGAGAACGCGACCAAGCGAAGGGCGATCCTCCTAACTGTCTGTGGGGCAACAACCTGTGGCCTTAAGAAGAATCCTCTAGCTCCGGCAAAACCAACAGAGAAATCCTACGAAGAATTGTGTACGCTGGTCCGGGAGCACCTAAATCCTAAAGAAAGCATTTTGATGGCGAGATATCAGTTCGACTCATGTCAACAGTCGGAGGACCAGGAAGTGGCGAGCTGCGTCGCCGAACTAAGGCGCCTTGCAGGACACTGTGAGTTTGAGGGATTCCTAGAACAAATGCTTAGAGACTTTTTTGTACTGGGCATCGGACACGAGACAATCCTTCTCAAACTGTTGACTGTAGGAACTCCGAATCTAAGTAAAGCCATAATGATAGCCCAGACATTTATGTCCACCAATGACAACACCCAACAGATTCCGCAGAGTAAAGAAGTTTTGGCCAGTACTATGCATAAAGTAACGTCAGTTTCGAGCAGGAATATACATGGCAGAACGTACACACCGGCTGCTGCTGCCCAACCTCAGTTGACCCAGAGTCCGCCATCAATCATTAATGTGAGGCAGTTAACACCTCGTTGGCGTTGTGGAGGTGATCATCGGCCCCATCAATGCGGCTTTAAGCTCTATGTGTGCAACGGTTGCAGAACAATGGGACACTTCCAGCGAATGTGCAGGCGAGCTGTAAACCCTGCAAACCACCACGTTGCAGAGGAAGATAGATCCACTGTGGATCAGGCTGAATTGGAGACTTGAACCGAGGAGACAGAAGTGTACGGGGTACACACCTTCACCACGAAATGTCCACCAATAATATTGAAAGTTGAACTAAACGGTATTCCAGTATCCATGGAACTGGACACTGGGCAAGTCAGTCCACAATGAGTAAAAAGGCCTTCGACAGGCTGTGGTGCAACAAGGCACACAGGCCCAAGCTCAGCTCCATTCACACCAAGCTAAGGACTTACACCAAGGAACTAATCCCTGTAATTGGCAGTGCAGAAGTCAAAATTATGACGGAGCAGTACATGAACTCCCGCTGTGGATTGTGCCAGGGGATGGCCCCACTTTGTTTGGCAGAAGCTGGCTGGGAAAAATCCGCTGGAACTGGGATGACATCCGAGCGCTTTCATCTGTCGACGATGCCTCAAGTGCTCAGGTTCTGAGCAAGTTCCCATCGTTGTTCGAGCCAGGCATTGGAAGCTTCTCGGGGGCGAAAGTGCAGATCCATTTGGTTCCCGGTACGCGACCCATTCACCACAAGGCTCGGGCGGTACCGTACATGATGCGTGAAAAAGTGGAAATTGAGCTGGACAGGCTGCAACGTGAAGGCATCATCGCACTGGTGGAATTCAACGAGTGGGCCAGTCCGATTGTCCCAGTACTTAAAGGTGACGGCACGGTCAGAATTTGTGGGGACTATAAAGTACCGATTAACCGTTTTTCGCTACAGGACCAGTACCCGCTACCCAAGGCAGACGACCTATTTGCGACCCTGGCTGGAGGGAAGACGTTCACCAAGCTGGACCTGACCTCGGCCTACATGACGCAGGAGCTGGAGGAATCTTCGAAAGGCCTCACCTGCATCAACACGCACAAAGGTCTGTTCATCTATAACCAGTGCCCGTTCGGAATTTGGTCGGCCGCAGGATTTTCCAACGGAACATGGAGAGCCTGCTAAAGTCGGTTCCTCGCACCGTGGTTTTCCAGGACGACATACTAGTTACAGGTCGGGACACCATTGAACACTTGAAGAATCTGGAAGAGGTTCTTAGTCAGTTGGATTGCGTGGGGCTCAGGTCGAAACGCTCGAAGTGTGTTTTCCTGGCACAGGATGTCGAGGTCTTGGGAAGAAGAATCACGGCAGATGGCATCAGACCCACTGACGCCAAGACGGAGGCCATCAAGACACGCCGAGACCACAGAACATGACGGAGCTGCGGTCGTTCCTGGGACTCCTCAACTATTTCGGAAATTTCCTACCCGGGTTAAGCACCCTGCTAGAACCCCTACATGTGCTACTGCACAAGGGAGACGACTGGGTATGGGGGAATTCACAAGAGGCAGCCTTTAAGAAAGCCAGAAATACATAATGTTCAAACAAACTGCTTGCCCTGTATAACCCTTGTAAACGATTAGTGCTAGCTTGCGGGGTCAGGTGTGTGTTACAACAGGCTAACGAATCGGGGATTTTGCAACCGGTCGCTTATGCATCCAGGAGTCTGTCTAAGGCCGAAGGGGCCTACAGCATGATTGAAAAAGAGACTCTGGCGTGAGTTTACAGGGTGAAAAAATGCACCAGTACTTATTTGGCCTCTAGTTTGAGCTTGAAACTGACCACAAGCCGTTCATATCGCTGTTGTCTGAGAGCAAAGGGATTAATACCAATGCCTCTGCCCGCATCCAAAGATGGGCGCTCATGCTGTCGGCATAACAAATATGTTATAGTCAAGAGGGAGTTGGATATGGCCCTTACGGCTAAAGGGATCAAGGGGTATGGAGAGAAAGCAGGAAAGGGGTACTGAGGTGAATGATCAGCCATGATCTTATTGAATGGTGGTACAGGCTCGAAGAACCGAATGGCCTACTCCTGCACCTATTTTTCAATGTTTCTAATCTGCCACAGACCGGGCACAGAGAACTGCAGAGATGCTCTCAGTCGGCTGCCATTGCCCACCACCGGGGTGGAAATGGCACAGCCAGCGGACTTGCTCATGGACATGGAGGCATTCGAGAATGAAAAGTCCCCCGTTACGGCCCGCCAGATCAGGACCTGGACCAGCCGGGATCCTTTACTGTCCTTGGTTAAAAAACTGTCCTCCATGGGAGCTGGTCCGGTGTCCCAACGGAGATGCAGGAAGCGATTAAGCCGTTCCACAGACGTAAAGACAAGTTGTCCCTGCAGGCAGACTGTCTGTTGTGGGGCAATCGCGTGGTCTTGCCCAAGAAAGGCAGAGATACGTTCATATGTGAACTGCACAGCACCCACCCGGGCATTGTAATGATGAAAGCCATAGCCAGATCCCACGTGTGGTGGCCTGGCATCGACTCAGATTTAGAGTCATGCGTGCGCCAGTGCAACACTTGCTCTCAGCTGAGCAATGCACCCAGAGAGGCACCACTAAGTTTGTGGTTGTGGCCCTCCAATCCTTGGTCGAGGATCCACATGGACTATGCGGGCCCATTTCTAGGCAAAATGTTTTTGGTTGTCGTGGACGCTTACTCAAAATGGATTGAATGAGCGATAATGTCTGTAAGCACGTCCACGGCCACTATTGAAAGCCTACGAGCCATGTTTGCCATGCACGGCTTGTCTGATGTCCTAGTCAGCGAAAATGGGCCGTGCTTCACCAGTGCTGAATTCAAGGAATTCATGGCCCGCAACTGGATCAAACACGTCACATCTGCCCCGTTCAAGCCCGCATCCAACAGCCAGGCAGAACGGGCAGTTCAGACCATGAAGCAAAGATTGAAATGTGTGTCGGAAGGCTCCCTGCAGACCCGACTGTCCCGAGTCCTGCTCAGCTACCGCACCAGACCCCACTCACTAACCGGGGTTCCCCCAGCCAAGCTACTCATGAAAAGGGCGATAAAAACAAGGCTCTCTCTTGTCCACCTGATCTCCATGATCACATGGAGGGCAAGCGACATCAACAAAGTGTGTACCATGACCACGCAAATTTGTCACGCGATATTGAGATCAATGATCCTGTGTTTGTGCTCAATTATGGACATGGTCCCAAATGGCTCGCTGGCACGGTCACAGCCAAAGAGGGGAGTAGGGTGTTTCAGGTCAAACTGACCAATGGACAAAAGTACAGAAATCATTTGGACCAAATCAAATTGAGGTTCACCAACAGCTACGAACAACCCGAAGAGGACACCAGCAACTTTGACCCTCCAACACAGACACAAGTGGCAACTGACATCATGGTTGACCACGAAGCTGAACTCACCATCCCCAGCAGCCCGGCAAGGCCGGCTGCCCAACAGCTCAGTGAAGAACTGACCAATCCACCCACACCTGCATTTGTACCGAGATGATCGACAAGGGAGCGTAAAGCCCCAGATCGTCTCACCTTGTAAGTAAGTGTACTATTGATTTCATGAGGGTGTGATGTTATGTATTTAACCCCTTGTAATCTGTATGACACCTGGCTACCAGAGGGCCCACCTGTTGGAGTCCCAAGGGATCCCAGCATCCCTTGGGAGCACGGTATATAAGCAGGTCACCCACAAGGTACCTGCACTCTGGAGTCTTATTAAAGGAGCTAAGGTCACACTTGCTCATTGTACATAGTACTCAGTTTCCTCTAATATGGTACACTCATATCCTTTAATATGAGTGTACCAGTACCCACTACCCTCATCGACCCTCTTGGTTATCTCCTCAAAAAATTCAATCAGGTTAGTCAAACACGATCTTCCCTTAACAAATCCATGCTGACTGTCCCTGATTAATCTTTGTCTTTCTAAATGCAGATCTATCCAGTCTTTCAGGACTTTTTTCACTGAGGTTAGGCTGACAGGCCTGTATTTACTCGGCCTATCACTTTCAACTTCTTAAATAAGGGTATCACATTAGCAGTCGTCTAGTCCTCCGGCACCATGGCCTAAATCCAAAGAGGACTGGAAAATGATGGTCAAAGCCTCTGCTATTTCCTCTTTTGCTTCGCTCAACAGCCTGGAATGCATTTCACCCGGGCTCTAAGTTTCCCCACCACTGATGTTAGGCTGACTGGCCTGTATTTGTTGGGTTTATCCCTCTCCCCTTTTTTAAACAGGGGTGTAACATTTGCAATCACCTCTCCCATGTCTAAGGTGGATTGGAAGATTGTGGGTAGAGCCTCTGCAATTTCCACCCTTACCTCCCTCAGCATCCTTGGGTGAATTTTCTACTTTGAGCACAGCCAGTCTTTACGTACTTCCTCTTTATCTGTTTTCATCCTCTCGATTTCTCTACTGCCTCCCCCTTTACTGTGACTCTGGCACCATCCTTGTTATATATGTGGACTTGTATTTACTCTGTACAGTCACCAGAGGGCTCTTCCTTGGAGCCCCAAGGGATCCCATAATCCCTTGGGAGCACAGGTATTTAAGGAGGCTTCACAGGTTGGAGAGGCACTCTGGAGACCTGCAATAAAAGACTACGGTCACACTTTACTTTGAGCTCACAGTGTACAGTTTGACTCTTTCTACATACACAACAACGGGCGACGAGATATAGATAGCGAACCCAAAGATGCAGAGAACAGTGGGCATCCTGGAAAAATTTTCGGAGGGAGATGATTGGGAAATTTTTGTGGAGCGACTCGACCAATACTTCGTGGCCATTGAGCTAGATGGAGAAGAGAGCGCTGCCAAACGAAGGGTGATCCTCCTCACCGTCTGTGGGGCACCAACGGATGGCCTCATGAAGAATCTGCTCACTCCAGCGGAACCCACGGAGAAATCGTACGATGATTTGTGCACACTGGTCTGAGAGCATTTGAACCCGAAGGAAAGCTTCTCCTGGCGAGGTACCGGTTCTACACCTACAAAAGGTCTGAAGGTCAGGAAGTGGCGAGTTATGTCGCCGAGCTAAGATTCCTTGCAGGACATTGCGAATTTGAAGGACATTTGGAGCACATGCTCAGAGACTTTGTCGTACTTGGCATTGGCCACGAAACCATACTTCGCAAAGTTTTGATGGTAGAGACCCCAATCTTGAGTAAGGCCATAGCGATAGCCCAGGCGTTCATTGCCACCAGTGACAATCCGAAGCAAATCTCTCAGCACACAAGTGCTGCTACACGTACTGTGAACAAAGTGATTTTGTTTTCAAATTGTAACGTACAGGGCAGGTCACACATACCTGCAGCTGCATGTCCGCAGATGTCTCAGAGTCCACCATCAAGGGTGATGAATGCAAGGCCATTAACACCTTGTTGGCGCTGCGGGGGTGATCATCGTTTCCATTCATGCCGATTCAAAGGATACGTTTGCAAGGGCTGTGGAACAATGGGACATCTCCAACGAGTGTGCAGGTGAGCTGCAAAGCCTGTTAAACCTGCAAACCACCATGTTGCAGAGAAGGACAGATCCACGGAGGATCACGATGAACCAGAGCCTCAGATCGAGGAGGAAGAGGTACATGGGGTGCACACATTCACCATGAATTGTCCCCCGATAATGGTGAATGTTGAACTAAATGGACTCCCGGTGTCAATGGAGCTGGACACGGGCACGAGCCAGTCCATCATGGGCAAAAAGACTTTCGAAAGGTTGTGGTGCAACAAGGCCTCATGGTCAGTCTTAACTCCAGTTTGTACGAAACTAAGAACTTACACAAAAGAACTGATTCCTGTAATCGGCAGTGCTACCATAAAGATCTCCTATGATGGAGCGGTGCACAAGCTACCACTCTGGGTAGTACCGGGTGATGGTCCCACGCTGCTCGGCAGGAGCTGGCTGGGAAAGATACGCTGGAACTGGGACGATGTCCAAGCGCTATCGCCCGCTGACGACACTTCGTGTGCCCAGGTCTTAAACAAATTTTCTTTGCTGTTCGAACCAGGCATCGGGAAATTACAAGGAGCAAAAGGGCAGATCCACCTAATTCCGGGGGCGCAACCCATCCATCACAAGGCGAGAGCAATACCATACATGATGAGAGAAAGAGTAGAGATCGAGCTAGACCGGCTGCAAAGAAAGGGCATCATTTCACCGATCGAGTTCAGAGAGTGGGCCAGTCCTACTGTCCCAGTCCTTAAGGGAGTCGGCACCATCAGAATCTGTGGCGATTACAAAATAACTATCAATCGTTTCTCCCTGCAGGACCAATACCCACTACCAAAGGCCGATGACCTCTTTGCAAAGCTGGCAGAAGGAAAGCCGTTCACGAAGCTGGATTTGACTTCAGCCTACATGACGCAGGAACTGGAGGAATCATCGAAGGCTCTCAGCTGCATCAACACGCACAAGGGTCTTTTTGTTTATAACAGATGCCCATTTGGAATCCGATCAGCGATGGCGATATTCCAGAGAAACATGGAACGTTTACTGAAGTCGGTCCCACACACCGTGGTCTTCCAGGATGACATCTTGGTCACAGGTCGGAACACAGTCGAGCATCTGCAGAAACTGGAGGAGTTTCTTAGTCGACTCAACCGCATGGGGCTCAGGCTAAAACGCTCGAGGTGCGTTTTCCTGGAGTCTGAAGTAGAGTTCTTGGGAAGGATTGCGGCGGACAGCATCAGGCCCACCAATGCGAAGATGGAGGCAATCGAGAACGCACCGAGCCACAGAACATGACGGAGCTGCGGTCGTTCCTGGGACTCTTGAACTACTTTGTTAACTTCTTACCGGGTCTCAGCACACTGCTAGAACCACTACACGTCTTACTACGAAAAGGGGGCGAATGGGTTTGGGGCAAAAGCCAAGAAAATGCCTTTGTAAAAGCAAGAAAATTGTTATGCTTAAACACATTGCTTGTGTTGTATGATCCATGTAAGCGTTTGGTACGAGCATGTGATGCGTCGTCATATGGCGTCGGGTGTGTATTGCAACAAGCTAATGATTTCAGGAAACTGCAACCGGTTGCTTATGCATCCAGGAGTCTGTCTAAGGCTGAGAGAGCCTACAGCATGATTGAGAAAGAAGTGTTAGCGTGTGTCTATGGGTAAAGAAAATGCATCAATACCTGTTTAGGCTAAAATTAAAAATTGGAAACTGACCATAAGCCATTTATATCCCTGTTTTCTGAGAGTAAAGGGATAAATACCAATGCATCAGCCTGCATCCAGAGATGGGCGCTCACGTTGTCCGCATATAACTACGCCATCCGCCACAGGCCAGGCACAGAAAACTGCGCCGATGCTCTCAGTAGGCCGCTATTGCCCACCACAGGGGTGGAAATGGTGCAGCCCACAGATCTAGCCATGGTTATGGAAGCATTTGAGAGTGAGCAATCACCCGTCACTGCCCGGCAGATCAAAACCTGGACAAGTCAGGACCCCTTATTATCTCTAGTCAAAAGCTGTGTGCTTCACGGGAGCTGGTCCAGTGTCCCAGTGGAAATGCAGGAAGAGATAAAGCCGTTCCAGTGGCGCAAAAATGAAATGTCTATATAGGCAGACTGCCTTCTGTGGGGCAATCGAGTAGCAGTCCCCAAGAAGGGCAGAGACACCTTCGTCAATGACCTCCACAGTACCCACCCAGGCATCGTAATGATGAAAGTGATAGCCAGATCCCATGTGTGGTGGCTCGGTATCGATGCGAACTTAGAGTCCTGCGTTCACAGGTGTAATACATGCTCGCAGTTAAGCAATGTACCCAGAGAGACGCCGCTAAGTTTATGTCTTGGCCCTCCAAACCATGGTCTAGGGTACACGTCGACTATGTAGGCCCGTTCTTGGGTAAAATGTCCCTTGTGGTTGTAGACGCGTACTCCAAGTGGATTGAATGTGAGATAATGTCAGCTAGCATGTCCGCTGCCACTACTGAAAGCCTGCGGGCCATGTTTGCCGCACACGGCTTACCCGATGTCCTGATGAGCGGCAACGGGCCATGTTTTACCAGTGCTGAGTTCAAAGAATTCATGACCCATAACGGAATCAAACATGTCACATCTGCCCCGTTTAAACCAGCGTCCAATGGTCAGGCAGAGCGAACAGTGCAAACCATCAAGCAAGGCTTGAAGAGGGTAACTGAAGGCTCACTGCAGACTCACCTATCCTGAGTTCTGCTTAGCTACCGCACGAGACCCTACTCACTCACTGGGATTCCACCTGCTGAACTGCTCATGAAAAGAGCACTTAAGACAAGGCTCTCGTTAGTTCACCCTGATCTACATGAACAGTTAGAGAGCAGGCAGCTTCAACAAAGTGCATACCATAATAGCGCAAATGTGTCACACGAAATTTAAGTCAATGATCCTGTATTTGTATTAAATTATGGAGCAAGGTCCCAAGTGGCTTCCCGGCACTATCGTGGCCAAAGAGGGGAGCAGGGTGTTTCGGGTCAAACTTTCAAATGGACTCATTCACCAGAAACACTTGGACCAAATCAAACTCAGATTCACGGACTATCCTGAGCATCCCACTTTAGACCCTACCTTTTTTGATCCCTGAACATACACACCAGTGGCAACCGATACCACGGTTGACCACGAAGCAGAACCCATCATCCACAGCAGCCCAGCAGGGCCCAACAAATGACTCAACAACACCAGCCTTCAAACCGAGACCAGGGCAAGAAGGGCCCCAGATTGACTCACATTGTAAATAGTTACACTATTGACTTGGGGGGGGAGTGTTGTTACATATGTATACTTGTATTTACTCTGTACAGCCACCAGAGGGCTCATCCCCTGGAGTTCCAAGGGATCCCATAATCCCTTGGTAGCACTGGTATTTAAGGAGGTCTCAGAGGTTGGAGAGGCACTCTGGAGACCTGCAATAAAAGACTACGGTCACACTTTACTTTGAGCTCACAGTGTTCAGTCTGACTCTTTCTCCATACACAACACTCCTCTTCTCTAATGAAGATTACAATCTACTGCTAATATCCAACATTGTGCCCCATTCCCAATCACCAGGCCCCATTCATAAGGCCATAAGAACAGAAGAAATAGGATCAGGAGTAGACCGTTCGGCCCCATGGCTGATCGCCCACCTCAACCCCACTTTCCCGCACTATTCCCATATCCCTCGATTCCCTGAATATCCAGAAATCTATCGATCTCGGTCTTAAATATACTCAAGGACTGAGCCTCCACAGCCCTCTGGGGCAGAGAATTCCAAAGATTCACCACCCTCTGAGTTAGGAATTTCTCCTCATCTCTGTCCTAAATGGCCGACCCCTTATCCTGAGACTGTGACCCCTGGTTCTAGACTCCCCAGCCAGGGGAAACATCCTCCCTGCATCTACCCTGTCAAGCCCTGTAAGAATTGTGTATGTTTCAATGAGATCACCTCTCATTCTTCTAAACTCCAGAGAATATCGGACGAATCTCTCCTCATAGGACAATCCCCCATCCAAGGAATCAGTCTGGTGAACCTTCGTTGCACTCCCTCTATGGCAAGTATAATATATTTGAATCATGGGTTCTTTGCTTAAGAAATCATCGCAACACATTGCTATTAAAAACTAGTTGGTTTATTAGCAAAAAGTTTAACAATCACACAACATATTACCGGTTCATCCAGCCTAGAACCTACTCACCCGGATGGAGGTCTCTCCGGTGGAGGTCTCTTTGGCGGAGGTCTCTCTGGCGGAGGTCTCTCTGGCGGAGGTCTCTCCGGCGGAGGTCTCTCCGGTGGAGGTCTCTTCGATGGAGGTCTCCCTGATGGAGGTCTCTCTGGTGGAGGGCTCTTTTGTTGGGGTCTCTCTGGCGGAGGGCTCTCTGGTTGGGGTCTCTCTGGTTGGGGGCTCTCTGGTGGAGGGCTCTCTGGTGGAGGGCTCTCTGGTGGAGGGCTCTCTGGTTGGGGGCTCTCTGGTGGAGGGCTCTCTGGTGGAGGGCTCTCTGGTGGAGGGCTCTCTGGTTGGGGGCTCTCTGGTGGAGGGCTCTCTGGTGGAGGGCTCTCTGGTGGGGGGCTCCCTGGTTGGGGGCTCCCTGGTGGTCTCCCGGGCAGGTGTCTCCCGGGTGAGGGGCTGACTGCTGTCTATCCAGTACTTGTGAAATTTGACAATGTTGGGGTGCTCAAGCTGCATGAAGTGTTCAAACACCAACTTAATATTCTCCTGTAGAGAGAAGGTCACAGTTAGACTCAGCAACAGGAACTCCGAGAACTAGACACAACCTCCCATGGAGATAAGGCCACATATACAGGGTCGGTGTGTAACACAGAGATAGGGCCACAGATACAGGGTTGGTGTGTGACACAGAGATAGGGTCACATATACAGGGTCGGTGTGTAATACAGAGATAGGGTCACATATACAGTGCCACGTGCTAGTCAGAGTAGGAGTCGCAGGATAGCTCAGATGAATACGTGGCTTGAGCAGTGGTGCAGAAGAGAGGGATTCAAATTCCTGGGGCATTGGAACCGGTTCGGAGGGATATGGGACCAGTACAAACCGGACGGTCTGCACCTGGGCAGGACCGGAACCAATGTTCTAGGGGGAGTGTTTGCTCGTGCTGTTGGGGAGGAGTTAAACTAATATGGCAGGGGGATGGGAACCTATGCAGGGAGACAGAGGGAAGTAAAAAGGGGGCAGAGCAAAAAGTAGGAAGGAGAATAGTAAAAGTGGAGGGCAGAGAAATCAAGGGCAAAAATCAAAAAGGGCTACATTACAACATAATTCTAAAAGGACAAAGTGTGTTAAAAAAACAAACCTGAAGGTTCTGAGTTTCAATGCAAGGAGCATTCGTAATAACGTGGATGAATTAACTGCACAGATAGCTGTTAACGGATATGATGTAATTGGGATTACGGAGACATGGCTCCAGGGTGACCAATGCTGGGAACTCAACATCCAGGGGTATTCAATATTCAGGAAGGACAGACAGGAAGGAAAAGAAGGTGGGGTAGCGTTGCTGGTTAAAGAGGAGATTAACGCAATAGTAAGGAAGAACATGAGCGTGGATGATATGGAATCTATATGGGTAGAGCTGCAGAACACCAAAGGGCAGAAAACGTTAGTGGGAGTTGTGTACAGACCACCAAACAGTAGTAGGGAGGTTGGGGATAGCATCAAACAGGAAATTAGGGATGTGTGCAATAAAGGTTATCATGTATGACTTTAATCTGCATATTGATTGGGCTAACCAAACTGGTAGCAATACTGTGGAGGAGGATTTCCTGGAGTGTATAAGGGATGATTTTCTAGACCAATATGTCGCAGAACCAACTAGAGAGCAGGCCATCCTAGACTGGGTCTTGTGTAACGAGAGAGGATTAATTAGCAATCTGGTCGTGCGGGGCCCCTTGGGGAACATTGACAATAATATGGTAGAATTCTTCATTAAGATGGAGCGTGACACAGTTAATTCAGAGAATAGGGTCCTGAACTTAAAGAAAGGAAACTTCGATGGTATGAGACGTGAATTGGCTAGGATAGACTGGAGAATGATACTTAAAGGGTTCACGGTAGATGGGCAATGGCAGATAGAAATATCACATGGATGAACTACAACAATTGTACATTCCTGTGTGGCCTAAGAATAAAAAAGGGAAGGTGGCTCAACCGTGGCTAACAAGGGAAATTAGGGATAGTGTTAAATCCAAGGAAGAGGCATATAAATTGGCCAGAAAAAGCAACAAACCTGAGGACTGGGAGAAATTTAGAATTTAGCAGAGGAGGATGAAGAGTTTAATTAGGAGGAGGAAAATAGAGTATAAGAGTAAGCTTGCAGGGAACATAAAAACTGACTGCAAAAGCTTCTATAGATAAGTGAAGAGAAAAAGATTAGTGAAGACAAATGCAGGTCCCTTTCAGTCAGAATCAGGTGAATTCATAATGGGAAACAAGGAAATGGCAGACCAATTGAACAAATACTTTGGTTCTGTCTTCACTAAGGAAGACACGAATAATCTCCCGAAAATACTAGGGGACCGAGAGTCTAGCGAGAAGGGGGAACTGAGGGAAATCCTTATTAATCAGGAAATGGTGATAGGAAAATTGAAGGGACTGAAGGCCGATAAATCCCCAGGGCCTGATAGTCTGCATCCCAGAGTATTAAGGAAGTGGCCCTAGAAATAGTAGATGCATTGGTGGTCATTTTCCAACATTCCATGGACTCTGGTTCAGTTCCTATGGATTGGAGGGTAGCTACTGTAACCCCACTTTTTTAAAAAGATGGGAGGGAGAAAACAGGGAATTATAGACCGGTCAGCCTGACATCGGGAGTGGGGAAAATGCTGGAATCAATTATTAAAGATGTAATAGCAGCGCATTTGGAAAGCAGTGACAGGATCGGTCCAAGTTAGCATGGATTTATGAAAGGGAAATCATGCTTGACAAATCTTCTAGAGTTTGTTGGGGATGTAACTTTAGAGTGGATAAGGGAGAACCAGTGGATGTGGTGTATTTGGACATTCAAAAGGCTTTTGACAAAGACCCATACAAGGGATTAATGTGAAAAATTAAGGCACATGGTATTGGGGGTAATGTACTGATGTGGATAGAGAACTGGTTGGCAGGCAGGAAGCAGAGAGTCGGGATAAACGGGTCCTTTTCAGAATGGCAGGCAGTGACTAGTGGGGTGCCGTAAGGCTCAGTGCTGGGACCCAGCTATTTACAATATACATTAATGATTTAGACGAAGGAATTGAATGTAATATCTCCAAGTTTGCAGATGACACCAAGCTGGGTGGCGGTGTGAGCTGTGAGGAGGATGCTAAGAGGCTGCAGAGTGACTTGGATAGGTTAGGTGAATGGGCAAACACATGGCAGATGCAGTATAATGTGGATAAATGTGAGGTTATCCACTTTGGTGGCAAAAACACGAAGGCAGATTATCTGAATAGTGACAGATTAATAAAAGGGGAGGTGCAACGAGACCTGGGTGTCATTGTACATCAGTCATTGAAAGTTGCCATGCAGGTACAGCAGGCAGTAAAGAAGGCAAATGGTATGTTGGCCTTCATAGCGAGGGGATTTGAGTATAGGAGCAAAGAGGTCTTACTGCAGTTGTACAGGGCCTTGATGAGACCACATAGAAACTTAGAAACATATAAAATAGGTGCAGGAGCAGGCCATTCCGGGAGTATTGTGTGCAGTTTTGGTCTCCTAATCTGAGGAAGGACGTTCTTGCTAGTGAGAGAGTGCAGCGAAGGTTCACCAGACTGATTTCCGGGATGGCAGGACTGACATATGAAGAAAGACTGGATCAACTAGGCTTATATTCACTGAAATTTAGAAGAATGAGAGGGGATCTCATAGAAACATATAAAATTCTGACGGGATTGGACAGGTTAGAGGCAGGAAGAATGTTCCCGATGTTGGGGAAGTCCAAAACCAGGGGTCACAGGCTAAGGATAAGGGGTAAGCCATTTAGGACCGAGATGAGGAGAAACTTCTTCACTCAGAGAATTGGGAACCTGTGGAATTCTCTACCACAGAAAGTTGTTGAGGCCAGTTCGTTGGTATATTCAAAAGGGAGTTAGATGTGGTCCTTATGGCTAAAGGGATCAAGTGGTATGGCGAGAAAGCAGGAATGGAGTACTGAAGTTGCATGATCAGCCATGATCTTATTGAATGGTGGTGCAGGCTCGAAGGGCCGAATGGCCTACTCCTGCACCTATTTTCTAGGTTTCTCTGTTTCTATGTCAGTTTGCAACACAGATCTGTGTGTAACACAGAGATAGGGTCACATATACAGGATAGGTCAGTAACACAGAGATAGGGTCACATAGACAGGGTTGGTGTGTAACACAGAGATAGGGACACATAGACAGGGTTGGTGTGTAACACAGAGATAGGGCCACATAGACAGGGTCGGTGTGTAACATAGAGATAGGGACACATATACAGGGTCGGTGTGTAACACAGAGATAGGGACACATATACAGGCTAGGTCAGTAACACAGAGATAGGGTCACATATACAGGGTCGGTGTGTAACACAGAGATAGGGCCACATATACAGGGTTGGTGTGTAACACAGAGATAGGGCCACATATACAGGCTAGGTCAGTAACACAGAGATAGGGTCACATATACAGGGTCAGTGTGTAACACAGAGATAGGGTCACATATACAGGGTCGGTGTGTAACACAGAGATAGGGCCACATATACAGGGACAGTGTGTAACACAGAGATAGGGACACATATACAGGGTCGGTGTGTAACACAGAGATAGGGACACATATACAGGGTCGGTTTGTAACACAGAGATAGGGCCACATATACAGGGTCGGTGTGTAACACAGAGATAGGGACACATATACAGGGTCGGTATGTAACACAGAGATAGGGACACATAGACAGGGTCGGTGTGTAACACAGAGATAGGGACACATATACAGGGTCGGTTTGTAACACAGAGATAGGGCCACATATACAGGGTCGGTGTGTAACACAGAGATAGGGACACATATACAGGGTCGGTGTGTAACACAGAGATAGGGACACATATACAGGATAGGTCAGTAACACAGAGATAGGGCCACATACACAGGGTTTGTGATCGGGAAAGCACTGCCTGAAGGGGCGATGGAAGCAGATTTTAGAGTAACATTCAAACGGGAAATTGATAAATACTGGAAAAGGAAACATTGACAGGGCGACGGGGAAAGAGCGGGGAGTAGAATAATTCGATAGCTCTTTCATAGGACATCGCTGCCAGACTGGCTTTCGGCAGGAGGTGAGAGAACCAACACGAGGGAAAAACCTGCTTACCAATCTACCTGTCGCAGATGTTGGGGAAGTCCAGAACCAGGGGACACAGTCCAAGGATAAGGGGTAGGCCATTTAGGACCGAGATGAGGAGAAACTTCTTCACCCAGAGTTGTTAACCTGTGGAATTCCCTGCTGCAGAGAGTTGTTGATGCCAGTTCATTGGATATATTCAAAAGATATGGCCCTTACGGCTAAAGGATCAAGGGGTATGGAGAGAAAGCAGGAAGGGGTACTGAGGGAATGATCAGCCATGATCTTATTGAATGGAGGTGCAGGCTCGAAGGGCCGAATGGCCTACGCCTGCACCTATTTTCTATGTTTCTATGTTTCTAAAGCCTGAGGATTGGGAGAGTTCATCAGCAAAGGATGAACAACAAACAATTGATCACATGGGAGAAAATAGGCATTGCGAGTAAACTAGCGAGAAATATAAAAACTGATTGTAAGACCTGTAAAAAGGAAGAGAGTAGCAAAAGTAAGTGTTGGTCCTTTGAGGCTGAGACAGGAGAAATTTTAATAGGGAATAAGGAAATGGAAGAGACTTTAAACAAAAAAATGGTATCTGTCTTCACAGTACAAGACACAAAAAGTATACCAAATATAGTAGGGAACCAAGGGGCTAATGAGAGTGAGGAATTTAAAATAATTTATATCAGTAGAGAAAAAGTACTTGAGAAACTAATGGGACTAAAAGCCACCAAATCCCCTGGACCTGACGGCCTACATCCTCAGGTCCTAAAAGAGGTGGCTGCAGAGATAGTGGATGCATTGGTTGTCATCTTCCAAAATTCCCCAGGTTCTAGAACGGTCCCAGCGGATTGGAAGGCAGCAAATGTAACCCCGCTATTCAAGAAAGGAGGGAGAGAGAAAACAGGGAACCACAGGTCAGTTAGCCTGACATCAGTCGTCGGGAAAATGTTGGGATCGAGAAAATCATAACATGATTAGGCAGAGACAACATGGTTTTATGAAAGGGAAATTGTGTTTGACATATTTATTGAAGTTTTTTAGGATATAAGTAGCAGGGTAGATAAAGGGGAAACAGTGGATGTAGTATATTTGGATTTCCAACATGCATTGCATAAGGTGCTACATGAAGGTTGTTAACCAAGATACGGGCTCGTGGCATTGGGGGTAATATATTAGCATGGATTGAAGATTGGTTAACAGACAGAAAACAGAGAGTCGGGATAAACGGGTCATTTTCGGGTTGGCAAACAGTGAATAGTGGGGTGCCGTCGGGATCAGTGCTGGGGCCACAGCTATTTACAATCAATATTAATGACCTAGATGAAGGGACCGAGTGTAATGTATCCAGGTTTGCTGATGATACAAAGCTAGGTGGGACAGTAAGCTGTGAGGAGAACAGAAAGCATCTGCAAAGGGATATAGACAGACTGAGTGACTGGGCAGTAAGGTGGCAGATGGAGTTTAATGTGGGGAAATATGAGGTTATTCGCTTTGGTCGGAAGAACAGAAAAACAGCATTTTGTTTTAAATGGGGAGAAACTTTTAAATGTTGGTGTTCAGAGAGATTTAGGTGCCCTCTTCAAGAAGCACAACAAGCGAGTATGCAGGTACAGCAAGCAATAAGGAAGGCTAATGGAATGCTGACCTTTATTGCAAGGGAGTTGGAGTATAGAAACATAGAAACATAGAAAATAGGTGCAGGAGTAGGCCATTCGGCCCTTCGAGCCTGCACCGCCATTCAATGAGTTCATGGCTGAACATGCAACTTCAGTACCCCATTCCTGCTTTCTCGCCATGCCCCTTGATCCCCCTAGTGGTAAGGACTACATCGAACTCCTTTTTGAATATATTTAATGAATTGGCCTCAACAACTTTCTGTGGTAGAGAATTCCACAGGTTCACCACTCTCTGGGTGAAGAAGTTTCTCCTCATCTCAGTCCTAAATGGCTTACTCCTTATCCTTAGACTGTGACCCCTGGTTCTGGATTTCCCCAACATTGGGAACATTCTTCCTGCATCTAACCTGTCTAACCCCGTCAGAATTTTAAACGTTTCTATGAGGTCCCCTCTCATTCTTCTGAACTCCAGTGAATACAAGCCCAGTTGATCCAGTCCTTCTTGATATGTCAGTCCCGCCATCCCGGGAATCAGTCTGGTGAACCTTCGCTGCACTCCCTCAATTGCAAGAATGTCCTTCCTCAAGTTAGGAGACCAAAACTGCACACAATACTCCAGGTGTGGCCTCACCAAGGCCCTGTACAACTGTAGTAACACCTCCCTGCCCCTGTACTCAAATCCCCTCGCTATGAAGGCCAACATGCCATTTGCTTTCTTCACCGCCTGCTGTACCTGCATGCCAACCTTCAATGACTGATGTACCATGACACCCAGGTCTCGTCGCACCTCCCCTTTTGCTAATCTGTCACCATTCAGATAATAGTCTGTCTCTCTGTTTTTACCACCAAAGTGGATAACCTCACATTTATCCACATTATACTTCATCTGTCATGCATTTGCCCACTCACCTAACCTATCCAAGTCACTCTGCAGCCTCACAGCATCCTCCTCGCAGCTCACACTGCCACCCAACTTAGTGTCATCTGCAAATTTGGAGATACTACATTTAATCCCCTCGTCTAAATCATAAATGTACAATGTAAACAGCTGGGGCCCCAGCACAGAACCTTGCGGTACCCCACAAGTCACTGCCTGCCATTCTGAAAAGTACCCATTTACTCCTACTCTTTGCTTCCTGTCTGACAACCAGTTCTCAATCCACGTCAGCACACTACCCCCAATCCCATGTGCTTTAACTTTGCACATTAATCTCTTGTGTGGGACCTTGTCGAAAGCCTTCTGAAAGTCCAAATACACCACATCAACTGGTTCTCCCTTGTCCACTCTACTGGAAACATCCTCAAAAAATTCCAGAAGATTTGTCAAGCATGATTTCCCTTTCACAAATCCATGCTGACTTGGACCTATCATGTCACCTCTTTCCAAATGCACTGCTATGACATCCTTAATAATTGATTCCATCATTTTACCCACTACTGAGGTCAGGCTGACCGGTCTATAATTCCCTGTTTTCTCTCTCCCTCCTTTTTTAAAAAGTGGGGTTACATTGGCTACCCTCCACTCCATAGGAACTGATCCAGAGTTTATGGAATGTTGGAAAATGACTGTCAATGCATCCGCTATTTCCAAGGCCACCTCTTTAAGTCTCTGGGATGCAGTCCATCGGGCCCTGGGGATTTATCGGCCTTCAATCCCATCAATTTCCCCAACACAATTTCCCGACTAATAAGGATTTCCCTCAGTTCTTCCTTCTTACTAGACCCTCTGACCCCTTTTATATCCAGAAGGTTGTTTGTGTCCTCCTTAGTGAATACCAAACCAAAGTACTTGTTCAATTGGTCTGCCATTTCTTTGTTCCCCGTTATGACTTCCCCTGATTCTGACTGCAGGGGACCTACGTTTGTCTTTACTAACCTTTTTCTCTTTACATATCTATAGAAACTTTTGCAGTCTGTCTTAATATTCCCTGCAAGCTTCCTCTCGTACTCTATTTTCCCTGCCCTAATCAAACCCTTTGTCCTCCTCTGCTGAGTTCTAAATTTCTCCCAGTCCCCGGGTTCGCTGCTATTTCTGGCCAATTTGTATGCCACTTCCTTGGCTTTAATACTATCCCTGATTTCCCTTGATAGCCATGGTTGAGCCACCTTCCCTTTTTTATTTTTATGCCAGACAGGGATGTACAATTGTTGTAATTCATCCATGCGGTCTCTAAATGTCTGCCATTGCCCATCCACAGTCAACCCCTTAAGTATCATTCGCCAATCTATCCTAGCCAATTCATGCCTCATACCTTCAAAGTTACCCTTCTTTAAGTTCTAGACCATGGTCTCTGAATTAACTGTTTCATTCTCCATCCTAATGCAGAATTCCACCATATTATGGTCACTCTTCCCCAAGGGGCCTCGCACAACAAGGTAAGGAAGTCTTGTTATTATTATACAGGGCCTTGGGGAGACCACACCTGTAGTACTGTGCATAGTTTTGGTCTCCTTATAAGAACATAAGAAATAGGAGCAGAAGTAGGCCATTCAGCCCCTCGAGCCTGCTCCACCATTCAATAAGATCATGGCTGATCTTCTACCTCAACTCCACTTTCTTGCACTGTCCCCATATCTCTTGATTCCCTTAATATGCAAAAATCTATCGATCTCTGTCTTGAATATACACAAGGACTGAGCCTCCACAGCCCTCTGGGGCAGAGAATTCCAAAGATTCACCATTCTCTGAGTGAAGAAGTTTCTCCTCATCTCTGTCCTAAATTGCCAACCCCTTATTCTGAGACAGTGACTCCTGGTTCTAGACTCCCCAGCCCGGGGGAAACATTCTCTCTGCATCTACCCTGTCAAGCCCTGTAAGAATTTTGTATGTTTCAATGAGATCACCTCTCATTTTTCTAAACTCGAGAGAATATCAGCCTAGTCTACTCAATCTCTCATAAGAACATAAGAAATAGGAGCAGGAGTAGGCTATACAGCCCCTCGAGCCTGCTCCACCATTTAATAAGATCATTGCTGATCCGATCATGGACTCAGACCCACTTCCCCGCCCGCTCCCCATAACCCCTTATTCCCTTAATGTTTAAGAAACTGTCTATTTCTGTCTTAAATATATTCAATGTCCCAGCTTCCACAGCTCTCTGAGGCAGCGAATTCCACAGATCCCCAACCCTCTGATCGAAGAAATTTCTCCTCATCTCAGTATTAAATGGGCGGCCCCTTATTCTAAGATTATGCCTTCTAGTTCTAGTCTCCTCTATCAGTGGAAACATCCTCTCTGCATCCACCTTGTCAAGCCCCCTCATAATCTTATATGTTTCGATAAGATCACCTCTCATTCTTTTGAATTCCAATGAGTAGAGGCCCAACCTACTCGACCTTTCCTCATGTCAACCCCCTCACCTCCAGAATCAACCGAGTGAACCTCCTCTGAACTGCCTCCAAAGCAAGTATATCCTTTCGTAAATATGGAAACCAAAACTGCATGCAGTATTCCAGGTGTGGCCTCACCAATACCCTGTATAACTGTAGCAAGACTTCCCTGCTTTTATACTCCATCCACTTTGCCATAAAGGCCAAGATTCTATTGGCCTCCCAGTTTGGAGGGTTAAGTAGGAGATGCAGCAATTTTGCGCCTTACCTCATGAATGTGGAAGACACTGGGATCAGTGAAGTGAACTTCATGCCAAGCGACTTCCACCCCTTCCTCCGTGTCCATAGCCAGGTAAGTGCTCTCGATCCCGTACACATTCTCCTGCCTTACCTGAGGGAAGGTGGGAATAGAAGGTGAGTCCGACAGGCCACTCGCTAGACAAGCCCATTGCCCGAGTCACAGGCAACCCACACCTCGAGGAAAAAAAACACAAAACACTGAGACCAGAGGGAAGAACTTGCATTTATTTCACAGCCTCAGGATCCCCCAAAGCGTTTTACAGCTAATCAAGTACTTCTCAATTCGAATCACTGTTGTAATTTGTGCACAACAAACTCCCACAAACAGCAATGTTATAACCAAAGTGCAAGTACCCTTTAATATCCCACCCAGTCTAATCCCACTCTCCCCTCACTCCCTGTACCCTTTAATATCCCAACCAGTCTAATCCCACTCTCCCCTCACTCCCTACACCCTTTAATATCCCAACCAGTCTAATCCCACTCTCCCCCTCACTCCCCGTACCATTTAATATCCCACCCAGTCTAATCCCACTCTCCCCCTCACTCCCCGTACCCTTTAATATCCCACCCAGTCAATCCCAATCTCCCCTCACTCCCCACACCCTTTAATATTACACCCAGTCTAATCCCACTCTCCCCGCACTCCCTGTACCATTAATATCCCACCCAGTCAATTCCCACTCTCCCCCTCACCCTTTAATATCCCACCCAGTCTAATCCCACTCTCCCCCTCACTCCCCGTACCTTTAATATCCCATCCAGTCTAATCCCACTCTCCCCCTCACTCCCCTCAGCCTTTAATATCCCACCCAGTTTAATCCCACTCTCCCCTCACTCCCTGTACCTTCAATATCCCACCCAGTCTAATCCCACTCTCCCCCTCACTCCCCACATCCTTTAATATCTCACCCAGTCTAATTCCACTCTCCCCTCACTCCCTGTACCTTTAATATCCCACCCAGTCAATTCCCACTCTCTCCCTCACTCCCCACACCCTTTAATATCCCACCCAGTCTAATCTCACTCTCCCCCTCACTCCCCACGCCCTTTAATATCTCACTCAGTCTAAACCCACTCTCCCCTCACTTCCTGTACCTTTAATATCCCACCCAGTCTAATCCCACTCTCCCCCTCACTCCCCGTACCCTTTAATATCCCACCCAGTTTAATCCCACTCTCCCCTCATTCCCTGTACCTTTAATATCCCACCCAGTCTAATCCCACTCTCCCCCTCACTGCCCTCACCCTTTAATATCCCACCCAGTCTAATCCCACTCTCCCCCTCACTCCCTGTACCCTTTAATATCACACCCAATCTAATCCCATTCTCCCCTCACTCCCTGTACCCTTTAATATCCCACCCAGTCTGATCCCACTCTCCTCCTCACTCCCCGTACCCTTTAATATCCCACCCTGTCTAATCCCACTCTCCCCCTCACTCCCCGTACCCTTTAATACCTCACCCAGTCTAATCCCACTCTCCCCTCACTCCCCGTACCCTTTAATATCCCACCAAGTCTGATCCCACTCTCCTCCTCAATCCCCGTACCCTTTAATACCCCACCCAGTCTAATCCCACTCTCCCTAACTCCCCGTACCCTTTAATATCCCACCAAGTCTAATCCCACTCTCCCCCTCACTCCCCATACCCTTTAATACCCCACCCAGTCTAATCCCACTTTCCCCCTCACTCCCCGTACCTTTAATATCCCACCCAGTCTAATCCCACTCTCCCCTCACTCCCCGTACCCTTTAATATCCCACCAAGTCTAATCCCACTCTCCCTTCACTCCCCGTACCCTTTAATATCCCACCAAGTCTAATCCCACTCTCCCCTCACTCCCCGTACCCTTTAATATCCCACCAAGTCTAATCCAATTATACCCCTCACTCCCCGTATCCTTTACTAACCAAACCTCTGCTGCCTCTTGTCATGTATTCAACTGTCATTGTAACCCATGTATAAGCTGACCTAAGTTGTACACCTTGAGAACATTGACCACAGGGGGCGGACTTGTGGGAGACACTCCTAACCTGGACTTTCAGGTATAAAAGGGGAAGCTCCACCCACCTTCATCACTTGAGGTCTTGGTAATAAAGGTAACTGGTCACAGAGTGACCTTCTATCAAGTATGGGCCTCGTGTGATTTTATACTGTTGAGTGAGGACATATCATTGGCGACGTGAAACTGGGATTTAAACCACGCGAGCATGGCCACTAGCAGCACAGAAGAAAGATACTGTGTTGGTGATGATTGTGACAACTTTATTGAGAGACTTCAGCAAAGTTTTGTGACTAAGGAATGGCTGAGACAGGATTCAGCCGACAAACGCAGGGCTCATCTCCTGACGGTTTGTGGATCCAGGACATACTCCCTGATGAAGGAACTTCTAGCACCAGAGAAGCCGGCAGACAAGATGTTCGAAGAGCTCAGTAAGTTGATCGGGGAAACACCTTAAACCGGCGAGCAGCATGCACATGGCGAAACATCGGTTTTACACACACCGGCGGTGAGAAGGGCAAAGTGTTCCAGACTTCGTGGCAGATCTCCGGCGACTGGCGAGCCTATGTAAGTTCCAAGATGTATGCAGAGTGGAGATGCTGCGAGACTTTTTTTATTGAGAGCATCGGGCACGCTGGGGTTTTCAGGAAACTGATTGAGACCAAAGACTTGACCTTGGAAGTGGCGGCTCTGATAGCCCAGACATTTATCTCAGGGGAGGAAGAGACCAGAATGATTTATGGCAATAATCTTGGCTCAAATGCAGCAAACGACCAGGGAGTCAACATTGTTAACGCGACATACAGTTCTCTAGGCAGACAAGGGCAATCGGACATGCCCGAGCATGTAGTCGAACCCAAAGGGGGAATTCAACAGACAATGGCTAGCTGAACGGTAATTCATGCCATCGCAATGGACAATGCGACCAGTAATGGGGCCATCAACAGCTGTTAATGGTGTGCTTAAGGACAGTTACAGAGACAGTCAGAGACGATCGACTGGTAATGGACCTTTTGTTTCCAACAACGGGGCCTCCAGCTCATGCTGGAGGTGTGGAGGCAAACACCCAGCCAGAGCTTGCAGGTATCAGCAATATACCTGCAGAAACTGCAACGTCAGCAGTCACTTGGCGCATATGTGCAGGAAGCCTGCAGCCAGGCTGATGTACGAGGAGGATGGGCCTGATGGGCCTACGAGGAGGATGGGCCTGATGGGCCTACGAGGCCAAATGAATACTGGGGGAAATCACTGGAAGCTGAAGTTCAGCGAGTTCATGTGGAGCACATATACAATTCATACACCAGGACACCACCGAAAATGATGAAAGTGCTCCTCAATAGCATCCCAGTATTAATGGAGCTAGACACGGGGGCCAGCCAGTCCCTGATGAGTATCAAACAGTTCGAAAGGTTGTGGGTGTCCAAGGCCAGGAGGCCAAAATTATTGCCGATTGATGCACAGCTACGGACATATACAAAGGAGATCATTCCGGTGCTAGGCAGTGCCATGATAGTCGTGACACACAAAGATTCGGAGAACAGGTTGCCACTCTGGATTGTCCCAGGCGATGGTCCCGCACTACTGGGGAGGAGTTGGCTTGCTGTCATGAACTGGAAATGGGGCAATGTCAATGCAATTTCTTCTGTGGAGTGAGTATCATGCTCACAGATCCTGGACAAATTTGACTCATTATTTCAACCCGACATCGGCACATTCATGGGGGCCAAGGTAGTGATTCACATAAACCCGGACGCCAGGCCAGTACACCACAAGGCCAGAGCGGTGCTGTACGTGATGCGGGAAAAGATAGAAGGCGAATGGGACCGCCTGCTGAGGGAAGGCATCATCTCACCAGTCGAATTCAGTGACTGGGCGAGCCCGATTGTGCCGGTGTTCAAAGCGGATGGGTCGGTCAGGATATGTGGCGATTACAAGGCCACCATCAATCGGGTGTCACTCCAAGACCAGTACCCGCTACCGAGAGCGGAGGACCTCTTTGCGACGCTGTCCGGTGGCAAACTTTTTTCAAAATTGGACCTGACCTCAGCTTACAGGAGCTGGCGAGTGAGTCAAAGAAGCTGACCACCATCACGACACACAAGGGGTTGTTTGAGTATAACAGATGTCCGTTCGGGATTCGCTCGGCCGCCGCGATCTTCCAATGAAATATGGAAAGCCTCCTCAAGTCGATTCCAAGGACGGTGGTTTTTCAAGACGACATCCTCATCACGGGTCATGATACTGAAGAACACCTCCACAACCTGGAGAAGGTGCTATGCAGACTGGACCGGGTAGGTCTACGACTGAAAAAGGCAAAGTGCAGCTTCTTAGCTCCAGAGATAGAATTCCTGGGAATGAGGGTAGCAGCAGATGGGATCAGACCTACTGTGTCCAAAACAGAAGCGATCCAGAGAGCACCCAGACCCCGTAACACGACGGAGCTGTGTACGTTCCTGGGGCTCCTGAACTATTTTGGCAACTTTCTTCCTAAATTGAGCATGCTGTCAGAGCCGCGACACGTGCTCTTACGCAAAGGTCACGATTGGGTCTGGGAGGACAGCCAGGAAAGGGCTTTTGTTAGAGCACGCAATTTCTTATGCTCCAACAAACTGTCAACGTTTAATGACCCGTGTAAGAAACTAGTTTTAACGTGCGATGCGTCGTCCTATGGGGTCGGGTGTGTGTTGCAGCATGTGAATGCCAAGGGTCAGTTACAGCTGGTAGCTTATGCCTCCAGAAGTCTGTCCCAGGCAGAACAGGACTACGGGATGGTATAAAAGGAAGCGCTAGCATGTGTATATGCAGTAAAAAAAATGCACCAGTACCTGTTTGGCAGGAAATTTAAGCTGGAGACATATCACAAACCCCTAACATCACTTTTGGCCGACAACAAGGCCATAAATGTGAATGCATCGGCCCACATACAGAGGTGGGCACTTACATTAGCCGCCTATGACTACACAATTCGGCACAGACCTGGCACTGAAAACTGCGCCGATGCACTCGACAGGCTCCCACTAGCCACCACTGAGAGGGCAACTGAGCATAATGCTGAGATGGTCATGGCTGTTGAAGCTTTCGAAAGTGAAGGCTCACCTGTGACAGCCCATCAGATTAAAGTCTGGACAAACAAAGACCCGCTACTGTCTTTAGTTAAGAAATGTGTCCTGAATGGGGACTGGGCAGCCACGTACGGGGCATGCCCTGAGGAGTTTAAACCATTTCGTAGGCGCAAGGATGAACTCTCAATTCAGGTCAATTGCCTACTGTGGGGAAACCGAGTAGTCATGCTCCAGAAGGGCAGAGAGGTGTTCATCAGAGAACTTCACAATGAGCATTGTAACGATGAAGGCAATTGCCAGGTCACACGTTTGGTGGCCAGGGATAGATGCAGATCTGGAACTTTGTGTTCGCAGGTGCAACACGTGTGCTCAGCTGGGCAATGCGCCCAGGGAAGACCCCCTTAGTCCCTGGCCATGGCCCGCCAAGCCATGGTCACGCATCCATGTGGACGACGCAGGTCCTTTCATGGGAAAAATGTTTTTGGTTGTAGTAGACGCCTACTCCAAATGGATTGAGTGTGTCATTGTTAATTCAAGCACATCCTCTGCCATGGTAGAAAGTCTACAGGCAATATTCGCCGCCCATGGTCTACTGGATGTCTTGGTCAGCGACAATGGCCCGTACTTCACAAGCACTGAATTCCAGGACTTCATGGCAGGCAATGGAATCAACCATGTCAGAACGGCACCGTTGAAGCCGGCCTCAAACGGCCAGACGGAATGAGCATTGCAGATAATCAAACAGGGGATGCTCAGAATCCAAGGGGGTTCACTACAAACCCGCTTATCACGCCTCCTGTTGGCCAACAGATCCCGACCACACTCGCTCACAGGGGTTCCACCCGCAGAGCTGCTAATGAAAATGACGCTCAAAACCAGGTTATCCCTTATACACCCCACCATGAAAGAAATTGTTGAGAGCAGGCATCAGTCACAATGTGACAACCATGACAGGAATGCGAGGGCGCGATGTATTGGTGTACAATGACCCTGTTTTTCTCCTTAATTACGCTGCAGGGCCCAAAGGGCTTGCAGGCACTGTGATTTCCAAAGAGGGGAATAGGGTTTTGGTAGTTAAACTTACCAATGGACAAATCTGCCGCAAACACGTGGATCAAACTAAAAGGAGGTTCAGCAACTCCATAGAAAAAGCAGAGGAAGAACACGACGTAGAGTTTACTCCACCACAGGTGACTGAACACCAGAACCAAGTGGAGGAGAGCCCAGTCACTATGGGCAGTCCGGACAGGCCTGAGGCACCGCAAACAGCAGACACTCATAGAAACATAGAAAATAGGTACAGGAGTAGGCCATTTGGCTCTTCGAGCCTGCACCGCCATTCAATGAGTTCATGGCTGAACATGTAACTTCAGTACCACATTCCTGCTTTCTCGCCATACACCTTGATCCCCCTAGTAGCAAGGACTACATCTAACTCCTTTTTACATAACAACATAAGAACAGAAGAATTAGGAACAGGAGTTGGCCATCTAGCCCCTCGAGCCTGCTCCGCCATTCAACAAGATCATGGCTGATCTGGCCGTGGACTCAGCTCCACTTACCCGCCCGCTCCCCGTAACCCTTAATTCCCTTATTGGTTAAAAATCTATCTATCTGTGATTTGAATACATTCAATGAGCTAGCCTCAACTGCTTCCTTGGGCAGAGAATTCCACAGATTCACAACCCTCTGGGAGAAGAAATTCCTTCTCAGCTCAGTTTTAAATTGGCTCCCCCGTATTTTGAGGCTGTGCCCCCGAGTTCTATCTCCCCAACCAGTGGAAACAACCTCTCTGCCTCTATCTTGTCTATCCTTTTCATTATTTTGAATGTTTCTATAAGATCACCCCTCATCCTTCTGAACTCCAACGAGTAAAGACCTAGTCTACTCAATCTATCATCATAAGGTCACCCCCTCATCTCCGGAATCAGCCTAGTGAATCGTCTCTGTACCCCCTCCAAGGCTAGTATATCCTTCCTTAAGTAAGATGACCAAACCTGCACGCAGTACTCCAGGTGCGGCCTCACCAATACCGTATACAGTTGCAGCAGGACCTCCCTACTTTTATACTCCATCCCTCTCGCAATGAAGGCCAACATTCCATTCACCTTCCTGATTACCTGCTGCACCTACAAACTAACTTTTTGGGATTCATGCACAAGGACCCCCAGGTCCCTCTGCACCACAGCATGTTGTAATTTCTCCCCATTCAAATAATATTCCCTTTTACTGTTTTTTTTTCCAAGGTGGATGACCTCACATTTTCCGACATTGTATTCCATCTGCCAAACCTTAGCCCATTCGCTTAACCTATCTAAATCTCTTTGCAGCCTCTCTATGTCCGCTACACAACCCGCTTTCCCACTAATCTTTGTGTCATCTGCAAATTTTGTTACACTACACTCTGTCCCCTCTTCCAGGTCATCTATGTATATTGTAAATAGTTGTGGTCTCAGCACCGATCCCTGTGGCACACCATTAACCACCAATTTCCAACCGGAAAAGGACCCATTTATCCCGACCCTCTGCTTTCTGTTAGCCAGCCAATTCTCGATCCATGCTAATACATTTCCTCTGACTCCGCGTACCTTTATCTTCTGCAGTAATCTTTTGTGTGGCACCTTATCGAATGCCTTTTGGAAATCTAAATACACCACATCCATCGGTACACCTCCATCCACCATGCTCGATATATTCTCAAAGAATTCCAGTAAATGAGTTAAACATGATTTCCCCTTCATGAATCCATTTGTGTCTGCTTAATTGCACTATTCCTATCTAGATGTCCAGCTATTTCTTCCTTAATGATAGCTTCAAGCATTTTCCCCACCACAGATGTTAAACTAACCAGCCTATAGTTACCTGCCTTTTGTCTGCCCCCTTTTTTAAACAGAGGAGTTACATTAGCTGCTTTCCAATCCGCTGGTACCTCCCCAGAGTCCAGAGAATTTTTGTAGATGATAACGAATGCATCTGCTATAACTTCCGCCATCTCTTTTAATACCCTGGGATGCATTTCATCAGGACCAGGGGACTTGTCTACCTTGAGTCCCATTAGCCTGTCCAGCACTACCTCCCTTTGATAGTGATTGTCTCAAGGTCCTCCCTTCCCACATTCCCGTGACCAGCAATTTTTGGCATGGTTTTTGTGTCTTCCACTGTGAAGACCGAAGCAAAATAATTGGTTAAGGTCTCAGCCATTTCCACATTTCCCATTATTAAATACCCCTTCTCATCATCTAACATTTACTTTAGTCACTCTCTTCCATTTTATATATCGGTCAAAGCTTTTACTATCTGTTTTTATGTTTTGCGCAAATTTACTTTCGTAATCTATCTTTCCTTTCTTTATTGCTTTCTTAGTCATTCTTTGCTGTCGTTTAAAATTTTCCCAATCTTCTAGTTTCCCACTAACCTTGGCCACCTTATTTGCATTGGTTTTTAATTTGATATGCTCCTTTATTTCTTTGGTTATCCACGGCTGGTTATCCCTTCTCTTACCGCCCATCTTTTTCACTGGAATATATTTTTGTTGAGCACTATGAAAGAGCTCCTTAAAAGTCCTCCACTGTTCCTCAATTGTGCTACCGTTTAGTCTGTGTTCCCAGTCTACTTTAGCCAACTCTGCCCTCATCCCACTGTAGTCCCCTTTGTTTAAGCATAGTACGCTCGTTTGAGACACTATTTCCTCACCCTCAATCTGTAGTACAAATTCAACCATACTGTGATCACTCATTCCGAGAGGATCTTTTACTAGGAGATCGTTTATTATTCCTGTCTCATTACACAGGACCAGATCCAAGATGGCTTGCTCCCTTGTAGGTTCTGTAACATACTGTTCTAAGAAACAATCCCGTATGCATTCTATGAATTCCTCCTCCAGGCTACCCCGTGCGATTTGATTTGACCAATCGATATGTAGGTTAAAATCCCCCATGATTACTGCCGTTCCTTGTTCACATGCCTCCA
>NC_091981.1:302598438-302600938 GCF_044704955.1 Pristiophorus japonicus
TCCCAAACCAGCTCCTCGCTTTCAGTGCCCATTTTAAAACGATTCCTCGTCACTGATGCCCCAACCAGTGGAGAAAGTCTTTCCCTAATCGCTCTGGCAAAGCTCTTCATCATTGTAAAATCCTCTACTCAATCTCCTCGTCAGACATTCGTGCTCTTCAGGACATAGACAGGCTGGTGAAATGGGAAGAGAGGTAGCCGGTTAAATTTAACGCAGAGATTGTGAAGTGGTGCATTTTGCTGGGAGGATTGAGGAAGGGGCGATATCAACTAAAGGATACAATGCTGAAGGGCCTGAACAGAGCTGGGGTGCTGCGGGGGTGAGCACAACTCTTTGAAGGGGGCAGGAAAAGCTGATAAAACTGTTAAACAGCGGCGAGGAACCTGGACTTCATAAACAGAGGTCAAGATCCCACTCCCCAAAGCGCTGTGTGTACGGTTCTGTCAGTGTTTCAGTCTCCCCCCTCACCCCCCAGGGCACTGTGTGTACGGGTCTGTCAGTGTCCCAGTCTCCCCACACCCCCCACCCCGCCCCAGGGCACTGTGTGTACGGGTCTGTCAGTGTCCCAGTCTCCCCACACCCCCCACCCCGCCCCAGGGCACTGTGTGTACGGGTCTGTCAGTGTCCCAGTCTCCCCACCCCACCCACCCCGCCCCAAAGCGCTGTGTGTACGGGTCTGTCAGTGTCCCAGTCTCTCCCCGCCCCAGGGCACTGTGTGTACGGGTCTGTCAGTGTTTCAGTCTCCCCACCCCCCCAGGGCACTGTGTGTACTCTGTCAGTATCCCAGTCTCCCCACCCCCCCAGGGCACTGTGTGTACGGGTCTGTCAGTGTCCCAGTCTCCCCACACCCCCCAGGGCGCTGTGTGTACGGGTCTGTCAGTGTCCCAGTCTCCCCACACCCCCCAGGGCACTGTGTGTACGGGTCTGTCAGTGTCCCAGTCTCCCCACCCCCCCCAGGGCACTGTGTGTACGGGTCTGTCAGTGTCCCAGTCTCCCCACCCCCCCAGGGCACTGTGTGTACGGGTCTGTCAGTGTCCCAGTCTCCCCACCCCACCCACCCCGCCCCAAAGCGCTGTGTGTATGGGTCTGTCAGTGTCCCAGTCTCCCCCCTCACCCTCCAGGGCACTGTGTGTACGGATCTGTCAGTGTCCCAGTCTCTCCCCGCCCCAGGGCACTGTGTGTATGGGTCTGTCAGTGTCCCAGTCTCCCCCCTCACCCCCCCAGGGCACTGTGTGTACTCTGTCAGTGTCCCAGTCTCCCCCCTCACCCCCCCCCCAGGGCACTGTGTGTACTCTGTCAGTGTCCCAGTCTCCCCCCTCACCCCCCCAGGGCACTGTGTGTACGGGTCTGTCAGTGTCCCAGTCTCTCTCCGCCCCAGGGCACTGTGTGTACTCTGTCAGTGTTTCAGTCTCCCCACCCCCCCAGGGCACTGTGTGTACGGGTCTGTCAGTGTCCCAGTCTCTCTCCGCCCCAGGGCACTGTGTGTACTCTGTCAGTGTCCCAGTCTCTCCCCTCACCCCCCTGGGCACTGTGTGTACGGATCTGTCAGTGTCCCAGTCTCCCCACCCCCCCCCCCAGGGCACTGTGTGTACTCTGTCAGTGTCCCAGTCTCCCCACCCCCCCAGGGCACTGTGTGTACGGGTCTGTCCGGCGGCAAAAATGGGCCTTGCACACCGATTCTACATAACATAAAAACATAAGAACATAAGAAATAGGAGCAAGATTAGGCCATATGGCCCCTCGAGCCTGCTCCATTTAATACGATCATGGCTGATCCGATCATGGACTCAGGTCCACTTCCCTGCCCGCTCCCCATAATCCCTTATTCCCTTATCGGTTAAGAAACTGTCTATTTCTGTCTTAAATTTATTCAATGTCCCAGCTTCCACAGCTCTCTGAGGCAGCGAATTCCACAGATTTACAACCCTCTGAGAGAAGAAATTTCTCCTCATCTCAGTTTTAAATGGGCGGCCCCTTATTCTAAGACCATGCCCCCTAGTTCTAGTCTCCCCCATCAGTGGAAACATCCTCTCTGCATCCACCTTGTCAAGCCCCCTCATAATCTTATACGTTTCGATAAGATCACCTCTCATTCTTCTGAATTCCAATGAGTAGAGGCCCAACCTCCTCAACCTTTCCTCATAAGTCAAACCCCTCATCTCCGGAATCAACCGAGTGAACCTTCTCCGAACTGCCTCCAAGGCAAGTATATCCTTTCTGGGCGGCAAACGCGATGCTCAGCAAAGTAACGGCGAGGATATAGTGAGGTGGGGGGGCGGGGGGAATGGGGAAATTAAAACATTGTCAAAACAATAAAAAGAAAACAACCAGAAATCCTTCCGGGGATCCCATCGACCTAAATCCCTGCAAAAGAATTGAAGAAAACAAGTGCACTAACATTTTCTTGCAGGTCTTCATCCGTAGTGTACGGGTGAGACCTGCCCCCACGCGGTGGTCTTTCCCCCCCCCGCCGGAGCGGAGGGCCTCCCGGACCAACCTG